>NC_083774.1:14254971-14352471 GCF_963514075.1 Conger conger | reverse complement strand
TGCTTTCCAGAAGGCTCGCATAGCCCAGGGGCCCCAGGGATCACAGTAATAGAACCTCTTACGCTGAAAAGCCCAGAAAACAATAAAGCACAGGTGTCAGACTCCAGTCCTGGAGGGCTACAATGTTTTGTTTTTGGCGGTTGTTCTCAGCACCAGTGGTTCATTTAAGTCATTGATTGGCTAAAGAATTCGTACACTCTGCAGTGCCGTAATTGGCTGCTGATTGGAACCACAGGAGCCCCTGGGAATTTTTTTTGACACCACTGCTGTAAAGTGACTTCATACTGAGACCTGGGCCACGTTCAGCCCCAACAAAACATTTATTTAAACAGAAACGGAGGCGTGCTGACCATCCTGTTGCAAACCCTGTGCGGACTGACTGACTATGGAATTATCACAGTTGGCTATTTATTTCTATTATTTTATGAATATGGCTCGGAGAAACCTGCATGAGCTATGTGTTATTCCACTATTATCGCCCTGACAAGCATTGCATTTCTTGGAGCCAGAACAACATGAGAGAATGTGTGAACAGGTGCAATGCCAGAATCCTGATGAAACACATTTAAAGAGTTTTAAAAGAAGAGCAGCCAAAATCACCCATGGATTTGCTGCTTGTGTTGGGAAGTTTTCCTGCAGTGTCAACACGAGGACGCAGGCAAGACCAGTTGAGCTCCGCTCACGTCATCGCAACCGTAGGATTGCGCATGTTCTGCTATACTGGACACATTTTCACAGCCCAAGTCATCAGGACAGCCTAGAATGCGAGTCGTATAAAAAGTCCTCAAATGTGGAGCTGAGCCCTTGGTTACTGCCACTTGAATCTCAGTGCTGTGAGCTCAGTGCTTTATACGGCGTTGTTCGGACCATCGTGAGCTAACACGGTCTTCCGAAGACAGGTGCAATTGTTCTCTGTATAATTATTGGTCCAATTCACATCAATCAATGTGTTTTAGTGTCTGAGATAGTCAATAAGCTGAATACATTTGGGGTTGAGATAAAAAGATGAACACGAGACAAGAGTTCAGAATTTCAGCTTTTATTTCCTGGTATTTACACCTAGATGTGATAAACTACTTAGAACATTGCACCTTTGGTATCAGACCACCCAATTATTAGGTGAGCAAAAGTCTTGGAAAAGAGAGTATTTAAGTAAATAGCATATGATAGCATATCCCTTGTTTGCAGTAACTGCATCAAGCCTGTTACCCATTGACATCATTATCTTTCTTAAAATCTGACAACGTGCACTTTAACAACATGTGATTTGTTTTATTACATATCTCAAATTGCAGAGGCAGATAAGTAAATGATGGGTGTTTGACCCAAACATTATGGAGGGCACTGTATATTTAAATATACATAACATACTTTTTGTCTTAACCTAAGTTGCTTAACCCTTAACCCTAAATGGGGTGAAATCGACCCCAAACATAATAGCAGGGTTAAGCAAACCGTTAGCTGTAAAATAGATGTTATGCAATGTAGGCAAGTTCCCCTGTAGCTGGAAATATGCAATTAACCTTGGTTAACATGATGCTCACAATGACAGGTGGTGTATTAACAATATTCAGTACTGCTCTTGCTATATCCTTTGAAATCCTTATTGAAAAATTGTAAGCTCTCATTTGTTTACTTGGCTGATTTGGGTGAGTAATTTAGCTTTTAAAACAAATCTGGATTCTTTCAATGTGCTCATCTGAAGTGGCAAACCAGCCCACTGTAAAAAGTGCATTAACCTACACCCTAACCCCGGGATGGACAGGAAGGTGGGCTGTATATATTACCAGATTGTGTTCCGACTACTGCTCTTAACTATTTTATTAGTCCAGCCATTTAAGTTATATTATATTCCAGCCTGTAAAGTGTGAATCTTCTTAACGGATCATTCAAATGCTGATGTATCGGTGGCTACTGGAGCAATGGAGATTTAGACCGCTGAAAAAAAAACATTCCAAAAAAACCTCTTCAAAGGGTTAAATAAGTTTACTTTCTTATTGAGCTTGTGAGTGACAGCTGACAGCAGTCCCCAGACACAACATTTACTGTGGCCTAAGCTATGTGTGAACAGAAGTTGTGTGTACAGCTCATTAGCTAATTGAGCCAGGCTCCGTTGGGTGAAACAAAAAACCGTGCTGCCCACCGCTACCCTAAGCTTCACCCCATGCTGTCACTGTGCAATCCCTAAACAACAGTTGTAAGTTGTTGCTTTAAGCACATTTATGATATGTTTTTTTGAGGTGTCACTTTTTAATTTTTAATTTCTGTTTTGAAGAGAGAAACAAGGTGGGTTACAGGTATCTCAAATTCTCATCATTGATAAGACTGCAGCCCATCTCAAAACTAGTTTTCATAATTGCATTTTGTGATAAAAGAAAGTCGATATGTGTTCAGTGTGTGGGTGGAAAAGGTTGCGGCGAGTGAGATCATTTCAAACATTTCGTTTACGTTTTCAATTAAAGTTAATACCACCCTGGCTTCCCGACAGAACATTGTGCACAGTTTAAAGAAGTATTTTCACAGTTTGGGTTATGACTTAATTAACTGTGACAGTAATTATATTTGGAGACAGAGTGAATGTTAATTAAGGCCTTGCTTTTGTGCTCATTTGTCTCTGTTGCAAAAACCCACAAAGATTTGTCAGTCTCAACATGTATTTTAGTCTCATATTTGGACTTAAACTCTTATTTCTATTAGTTTTTTTAATAAATAAGACAAAAATATTGGCAATAAGGTAAGACAGTTTGAGTCATTTCAAGGCATGCCTACGGGGTAAGAAAATTTCACCTGTGAAGCAAACATTAACTGGAAGCTACCAAATTTTTCTACTTGAGGAAAAAATGCGACAAAGACTTGTGACAAGACTAAAACACATACTTTGTTTAGAAATGTTTTTAGTTGCCGTTTCAAAGCCAGTGCAGTTTTCCTGTGCAAGACTCACTTCTGAGGGCCTCAGTCAAGTGTTTTTGCTTAAAGCCTTTGAAGACGCACCCGCCCCAAATATTGATATGATGAAGCTCTTTAGCTGCCTACTCCCTGAAAACCCCTGTTAGTGAGGACTTGACAGGCTAGTGTCAGGGGGATAATCAATCACGGGTAGGATGACAGGTTGTCCTCCATGGTCTGTGTTCTGTGATTAGCAATGGTGCTTTTATTTATCACATTTATTTATCTTTAATTTATCCAGCATAGAGCCCCATTGAGATTGGAATCTATTTTTCGGGAGGTGTTATCATTGCACGCCTCACAGTAGAATATTTTGTTCAACATTCAAATGACCGGGTAACTTCAGTTCAACTTGAATGTACTGAATTTTTAAAAGAAAAAATATATATACACTACCGTTCAAAAGTTTGGGGTCACCTTGTCTTTTTTGGATTTAATATTTTATTTTCTCTTTTTGTAATACATTTTGACTTCACCATGTTGTAATTACAGTACTTTTTACATCTAGTCCCCCATTTCAGTGTTTGAGACAAATGAACATAATGTCAAATAAAAGAGTCATGTTTGTATTTGGTTGCATATCCTTTGCATGCCATGACGTCCTCATTTTTCAGGTTGTCCTACAAGCGCTACTAGATTCAGATGTGAATTATGCTGATACTGTATGGAACACATTTTTTGGCTAAAGGGTTTTAAGTTATGGAGGGTCCAAGGTATGAAATGAGCCTCAAACCACTGTGCTGCTGTCAGATATGCAGTAGAAAAAATAAGTACATAGGCTACAGCAACAGTAGACTGAAGAAGTCTAAAAACTAAGTCTGATAAATTCCTAATAAAGTGCTCACTATAAAGTGTATATAGCTATCAGTTTTTTTTTATTGCTTAGTATTTAGTGCACACAATCAGAGGCACTGAATCTCAACACATTTCCGAGGGGAAATAATTAATCGGCTAATGAGCGAGCCTCATATAAAGTGGACGTGCTTGTCACGTAAATCGGCTAAAATCAGGCTCGGAAAAATTTGCGGTTGTACTGGTCAGTCGTGTGTTTGTACATTCACTCAGTAAACAAATGTGAGTGGGGGCATCAGTTGGTCCCCGTCTCCTGCGGAAAGGACGAACGGCAGTCTTTTTCAGCTGATGAAGGAGCAGGCAGATGGGGTCGGGAATGGAGACAGATTGAGCAGTTGGTGGATGAATTCGGGACAGTTCTTGTGACAGTTGGTTCCTCTTGAAAGTGGCCTTCCCGGTCGGCTGTACCTCGTCACGGCTGCTACGTGGCTGTCGTGCCGGTAGGCGGTAAGACGCGTGACAAGTGGAAGAAATCAGGGTGGACCTCCAGCGCAAGCTGGCCACCTTGTCTGTTGCCTTTCTTTTTTTTTTTTGCTTAGTTTTGCAGACAGCCTTTTGTTTAAGCCTTTTTGGATTCAAATTTCCTCAAGAGCTTTTAGTGACAAATGGCTTGTTTGTTCATAATTTCCGGGCGAGCGAAACTCCGGAGGGGGTGTTCTTAGAATCCTGTTATCGTAATGTGATATTGTGTGCTCAGCCAATAAGCACCCATCTGCTGTGGTGGCCAGCCAGTGAGCTTCCCTCCTGAGGCCGGCGGTGACTGCTGGTTTTTTTTCGGACATCCTTGTGGCCACTCCTGAGTCTGGAACCTGTACGGGGCTGTGTAATGTGATGAAAGGGATCCTTTTGAGAAGGCTTTTTCTGTGCGCTGGCCTGATAGAGATAACGGACAACAGGGGCCGGATTCAAACCTGAAGGGGCTGCGTTTCCCCCGCCCGGATAGAGAGCGCAGCGATGCCCTTTTCAAACGCTGAAAGGGAAAATGGTTGGAAAAAAAGGAGGGGGGGGGGGGGGTTGTGTATGTGTGTATTAGTGAGTGTGTGTGTCTCAAGTCTTTTTTTTTGTGTCTTACTGTCTGTCTGTTTGTCTGTCTTCTGTCTGCTTATTAGGGCCTTTACATCAATCTTCCTTTTCTTCCTCTGTGATAGCCATCTCTGCAGTGTTCATGCAAGGCCTGTCTCCTTGGTCCCGTCCCCCCTCATTCCTATGCTTGCAGCCATGCAACTGCCTACAGCAAGCTATCCTCTTCCTGTTAGCCATTTCTCAGCACAGATACTCAGAGCCCTACACATGCAGATGTGTGTTAATGGCAAAAGGCCCTGTCTGAGACATTTGAGACTGCCTGTCAGAAGGAGTCAAGGAGGAAGCCGAAGGACCTGAATGCGATGTGCGCTCACCAAATCGGCACCTGTCTCTCGTTACGGCCAGCCAATGAGCTTCCTCTCCTATATCCATGGTGACGGCTCATTTTAGGATAGCCCTGTGGCCTCTGGTGAGCCTGTGCAGAGATGTGCAATATGATGAAAAATATGTATCTTTAATGTAGAATGCTTACCCTGAGTGACTTTTGGTTATGAATTTATTTATTTACAAACGGACGGATTTAGATGCTTAGGGGCTGAAGGCAATGCTGTGTCAGAGTATCAAACCTGTCACTTCCAAGCTTGTTCATGCTAATTCCCTGAGCATTACGCCACACTGCAGCCCATGACAACCAAAAACATCCCGCTATCCCATTCATCGCGAAAAAATGCCGCACCTGTTTCTGAGGAGGTCGAGGAAACCGCAGTTTTCTGTCTGAAGGTGTGACCTTGGGGTGACCTCAGAGCTCAGTGCGGTCCCCCTTACCCCTGATAATCCAAACAAATCTAAATTTACAAGTGATTTATTTTTACAGAGTGGTACTTTACAAAACTGGTAGTTAGTCTGATCAAGGTTAAAAATGTCTCTCCCCAGTCCTGGCAATAAAATACACTTGAACTCGACTTATCTCCCGGCTTCTTTTTTCCTCATTTCTCTTTGGTGGAAAGGGACCTAGTAAGGAGACAGTTTCCTGTGAAACAGTCAGGCTGCTCTGAGCAAATTATGTTCCTCACAGGAACTGGAGTCGGTCTTTTCTTATACCCACTACTGCTCTGGCAGGATGTCCTGCTGACCTTGTCCTCTCAGTTAAGATAAGTATCTTTGTGAAGGACAGAACCGTAACTCTTAATTACTCAACCTTGTTTCACCAGACTGGTGAGTTCTGCTGATTCACAATGGAATACTGATCCAAAACAAGGAGGGCTGTATTTGGGAAACACTCACCACAGTGTACCAGCAACAGTCCCAGGTTTGAGCCTCAGCTGTGTCATCGGCTGGCAAGAAGCCAGGCAATTTGCCATTTCAAAATTGGGTAGAAAATAAATCTAAAAAAATTGAGCAGCAAAATAGGTTGTTTTGCTTGATTGAATTGAACCGACCACAGTGTTTGTCGTGGAGAACAAAGCCTTCTGTTTGAGTGTTTGGTTCAGGCAGACCACCAACACACCACACTGATGAGCTGAACCCATTACGAGTGTAGCAAAGCCTCGTTCCCTGCCACCGTTTCCATTACCCCATAGCACAACCTTGCTTCTTCTGTTCTCGCGCTGAAAGGGCAGGGTGTACGCGTGGCGTAGTGTTGCCATGGAGACCGCGGCGGCCACGCCCGTCGCTAACGCGCTGAGCCTGGTTCAGATTCTCAGGCTTGTGAAACGCGGCGCTGGGGCGCAATCGCACCCTGCCGAATCGTGGCTTAATGAGACAGCTGCCACCGCTTGGCACCAGGACGCTGCTTTGTGCTTCCTCTCTGTCGCCTCCTCTGTGTGTTTCATCTGCTGCTGCTGCTGCTGCTGCCGCTGCCCGCAAACCCAGGACCAGGGTAGTGCTCCGCTTATGCGTTCATATGAAGTGATCACAGTGGAAGGGGCAGTGCGCAAGCAGATCCGGCTGTTTGCCAGTGTGTTTGTGTGTGAGAGTGCGCTTGGGTATATGCTGTCCGAGTCTGAGTGTGGTGGGTGTGGGGGAGTGTGTGTGCTTGAGTGTGTGTGTCAGTACATGCGGGTGCGGGGGAGTGCATGTGCTTGAGTGTGAGTGTGTGTGTGTGTGCGTGAGTGTGTCTGTGTGTGTGCACGAGTGTGCGGGGGAGTGCGTGTGCTTGAGTGTGTGTGTGTGTGTGTGTGTGTGTGTGTGTGCACGGGTGTGGGGGAGTATGTGTGCGTGACTGTGCGTGACTGTGCGTGACTGTGAGAGAGCGTGTGTGTGTGTGTGTGTGTGGGTGTGTGCGTGTGCGTGTGTGTGTGTGTGTGTGTGTGTGTGCATGTGTGTGCGTGAGTGTGCGGGCTGATTGAAGTTGCAGAGCACAGAGCGAGAAACTCTAAAGCGAGTGACTCATCCTTCTGATTCATCCCTCCATCCCCTGGGCTTCATCTGTCAATCCACTCTCTCCGGGACCCTGGCGTGATTCAGGATCATGTGACCAGAGCACATCTCCCTCAGAGACAGGGCAGGGGTGGGCCCGTTTCAGCATTCACCCCCACTCACAATGAACCGTGATCAATTCCGTCAGTTCACAATTTATATGCTGGTTCACCTCTCTGTATCTCATCTCCTGTGCTCCTCCGACCCACTCTCACATAAACACGGATGCAGAGGGAGCCACGTGCCCCTGAATACAGAGGACAGGAGCGGCCGACACGTGATGCGTGTTCCTATGATGTGGACGTAGTTCACATGTTTCTGTATGGACCTCCGCAGCCTCGTACTGAAAATCAGTCTGCATGGGCTCCATAGGCTGTGTTTCTGTTACTTTTCAAAATAAGACATGAAGGTTGGGCAGTTTGACTCATTTCAAGATCACTTCACTTGACGAGTAAAAACTTAAGTGAAGTAAAACAAGCTAATATGTTCTACTTGAGAGAAAAATCTAGATTTGAAGTCTCATTAGAAGACTAAAACACACATCTATTTGCAGTGTATCTATTCTTATTTACATAGAACTTGCATTACCTGGGACTTTGTGAGTTTGTGTCTACCCTTTGCAAGTGACCAATGTCACAGTGTTTCACAAGAAAATATTACATTTTATTTATACATCTATGGCTACATCTGAGATAATACTTGAAACAACCTAGATAAAGCTCAAATCCAGACTCCACGACGTAGAAATATGAGCCGCGACTGCCGAAAAGAGTTCGTATCGGAACCCTTCAGCAATTATTTATGATTGTTTTGTTGGACCGGTGGGTATAGCACAAATCTCCATATCTGTGTACGCTTTAGAGAAAGAGACTCCAATGCATTTTTCAGTTCCGCTGAATTGGAGATATACAGATTATGGTGCATTACCCTTGATTCATGTTTGACCCATCATCTTTCATTTGTCATAGAAAGAACAGTTCTCCTATATCACCTATAAAGTTTATTCTGTCACCTTTGTGTCACGCCAATACAAATCTGTTCAGGCGAGGTTCAGCCGAGATGATGAATAACAGTCTCATTCGCTCAATATCTCAGGATAAATTTGGACTTTCACACCGTCCCCAGACAGAGGTGCACGGGCTTAAAATGGGAGCGACACGGGCTCACAAGCCAGAGCTGAGGCTCTTGAGAAGGATGTGAACCTCACCTCCACACCAGGGGCAGCAGAGCCGGTTAGCCAATGAGGATTGAGCAGCAGAGTGGGATGTCCAATGAGAATCTTGGTACACTTGTCTGCGTAGAGACGTCACTGTCTGTACTTGCTCATCTGAGAAAGCTTTCTCTTTTCCATCTTCGTGTTGCACTTCATCCAACACTCAATTTCCAGTTTGAACCTCGCTGGACTAATGCAGTTGCTTTGATTGAGCGATTAAATGCCTGATTGATTCTTTTATTCCTAAATGAATGACGGAATGAATGAACGAATGCGTGATTGATGGGCGGCAGCACTTGGAAGCTCCCCGCGGAGCTGTAAATGGCGTAGAGAGCAGGAACGCGCTTACACCTCGGTCTCGTTTCTGCCGTTATTACACCGGGGAGGAAACTGCCCTGGTGCGGTCATGCAGACTCCACGCCTTACAGCAGCCCGAACCAATTTTATATCCTCAAATTGTTCTTCTTCTTCTCGCAATCTGCAGATTCACTGCTCTGGAAAAGCTGACTGGGAACTAACCCCTCAGCAGGACAAGCCAGCATCCATGAAGCTGGTGTTGTGGAATGTTAATGATGTGAAGTCTGAACTGAGAAACATGCAGTAAATATTATGTCAGGGCCTGTTTAGTTATGATTTTGAATTGACGTCCACACGTGAGATCTTGCTTGTTGGTGTCACGCTTGTCAAAAATACCATTCTGCTAATGTTATATTCCATTATGTATGCATATATCATATATTATATAATATTACCTGCTTATAGAGCTTTCAAAGTTACAAATATAGGATATTATCTTTTCAATACTTCTGTATTACTGACCCACCATGGTTGTCGTGAATGAGATTCAAGTGCGAGCCAGACTTGTTGAGCGAGTTTGTGTTTATCTAGATTTTTTGTTGTTGTTCATTAGGAGCTGCACTGTATTCACAGCAATTTGATTTGTCGACATTTTCAGGGGGGGTGTTATTAATTAAATCTCCCAGAATACCTTTAGGCTACCCTGGTAGTGACCAACAACCACATGCACTGGGCATTAGGTCACAGGGCTAGGGATGACACCAGAAGATGTGTCTGGGTCATTATTAGCTGGTGACCTCATTAGGATTGAGTCTGTTTGCCCAGGGACTGTGGAACTATGAGCTAACACACCGCTCCTGTTAGCTGTCTGCCCGCAGTGAGCCTCCATCGCACACATGTACTACGGCGGTCTGCTCGTGGACAGCTGAGGCCGTTCTGTTTACATGAGGATCGGCTGCTAACAGAATGAAAAATAGTTGCTGCATATTCCGGCCACTTAGGGGGCATTGTAGTGCAAATTTGCAGAATGCTGGTGGACTAACAGATGGCATTACCAGGCCAATAGATGCTTGCTTGCTGCTATGAAGTAGGCCTGGGTTAAGGAATAGAGCTGTTCCCAAGGTGTTCTCACTGGAAACTTTCTCCACGACCCACTTAACTTTTATGTGACCCATTCTATTTTTGGAATATACGTCAATGCTTTACATTATATTACATTTATTTAGCAGGCACTCTTATCCAAAGGGTGATAAACATGGAGTCAATGGAGTTTTTTCAACATATGGCAGAACAATTGTGTGTACAGTTTAAATAGCACAGTTCATATTATAAGCACATAGCTTTGATTAACAGATGTGAACGTCAATGGGAGGTTTGTTATATAAACAGTTATTTTTTAATCTGTATCCGTGAATCCACCACAACCCCTCCCTAGACTCCAGCTCCTGTACTTACTGTGCATATTATCATTCAGAAAGACTTGGTGTGCACTCACACTCCACCTAGAAAATTAATAACATCAATTCATTATCTTGTCCTGCGCTAGGTACTTAGCATCTCCGTCATGAATATTGATGGCTCGTAATAGAACTCTTGGCTTTTTCTTAATTTTCCTTTTTTTTTTGCTTTAGTAATTAACAAGCATCGAAGTGCCAATCAATTAGTGGTCTCCTGGACAGATATTTAAAGGATTAAATGTTTTGGCTCATTCCTTGAGATTACAAGAACAAATATTTGAGGCAGTTCTGGTGCAGTCCTGGTCCAGCAAATGTATTTATTTGCATTTTTATATGTATATGTATTTTATATGTAAGTTTAGTGCCCAACCTTTGGCTGAGCATGTCTAATTCCTTCCCAGCCCAACTGTCTCCCCACAGCCTCATCCGTGCCACACTCTCTGTAGACAACCACGATTCAACCACCTTCGTAAACACCTACTGGAAATCGTTACAACGAAAATACAACCTCTGGAACATAATGTTGGTGTACTAGCTGCTTTTCATTGTGACTTTGTATGTACTTTCTTGCTTTAAACCATAATGCTGAAATGCCCCCATACCTGCCGTTGTAAAACTGGCTTTTGTTCATGACTATAAAAATACCCCGGGGCTGCTGGGTATGCCCACTCTGTGAAAATGCCTCTTGTGGCGCGTGATGTAGCACTATGGTTCTGGACTGAATCTGGTGCCAGTGCTGACTGTGGCCCGCAGCCATGCAGGGGAGTTTCACAGTTGGCTTTGCGTTGCCAAAGGGGTATACACTATGGGATGGATTCGGTTGCCGTGGATAGCAGTGTTCATTCCTCGAGCGACCCCTGTTGGCCATCCGGGTGCCCGTGGCTTGCTCTCTGTGAGCGTGCATGATTGGGTATCCTCTGCCCCCTGTCTGTGCACGCGTGGCATGTGGCCACGCTGTGCGAGGAAGCAGCTGGCTGGCACGGCGTTTTTTGGCGGAAAAATGCAAATTGTTTTCAGACTCTCATGCTGGCAGCAGGGGAGTATATGATTGTTTTTTTATTATTATTATTTTTTCAATGGTTTGTCAGTTGGACATTCCAAATCCGGGTGGGATTCGGAAATGCCAAATAAAAAAAATTAAAAAATCCTTTTGTCGTACAAAAACTTTCTGGGCCAGTCTAAAACATACAGTGTATAAAAATAGCCCATACGTTGAAGTCTTACGGGACTGGATGTTGAGCTCGCTGTATTGGACGGCCACGTCAAAAGAAGATGATGCAAGATGAGGAAAGATAGGTGAAGGTACATTGAGAAGGATGCTGAAAAACGGCCAACTGCAAGGTTAAGTGGCCATTTTTAGACCTGTAGTTAAAACCTAGCTTGTGAGGAAAATTCTCTCCCAAATCTTCCAAGGGGTAGTTGAAAATCGGTGCGGCTGAAATGAGCTTTCAGGCAGCTGTTTCTGGAGCTTTTCCACCCGAGACCAAAATGGCATCGGCGAAGAAAATCGCAGCACCTCGAAACAGATCTTTGTGGCCCTCAATCACCATGTCTTAATCCATGCAGAAATCAAATTCAATTAGCCGTGACAGAGGCTCATTTTCTAATCTTGTTTCTGAAAAAAGCAACCGATTCGTCTCCTGGGCACAGCGTGGTGCTAAATCTGTTTACTATTATATAGCAAGTAAAAGTGCTTTGATCGTCTGTATTCATCAAAGCACTTTTCGCTTGCCTCCCAACATGCGCACGCACACACGCTCACACACTCACACACACATGCACACAGGAAAGATAGGTGGCTTGCTGTGGCTGTGGTGAGTGTGTCACTGGTGATGTTGTGCTGCTTGAGCCTATCATGTGGCTGATCATGACAGATGGTGCACGTGCGTTCGGGACAATCTGTACCAATTTGCTCCTATTGCTGCCCGGCTCTTGAGTATATCTTATGTGTGTCGGGTCTACACTGCGTGCATAAGAGACATGCCCTCGGTTTTAGAAGAGCATCATCGATCTGCGTGGATGGAATTATCTTTCATCTCTTTAATGAAAGACCAATTTGGCATGATGCCGAATCAGACCCACTTACTCTCTGGGCCTGGGCTACTCAACTCCAATCCTGGAGAAATGCTGTCACTCTGCTTTTCCATCTCCTCTTATGAACCGCTAATACTCCCAGAGACCAGAAGATGAAATTAGCTTGCGTGGTTGAGTCCGTATGTATGGACAGTCATCAGAGTTGAGTGGACCCCCAAGCTTGAATTTTAATAGCTTTGAGTATTAGTCATTTTTAAGGGATGCCCCTTTTAGGGGGTTTGTTCAAAATGTATGAGCATCTTGCTATCGTCACTGTTCTGTACGCTGTATTGTAGTGCGGTCAGAGACGAGAGTGGTAATGGACAATGTTCTGTCTTAATAGCTCAGCTCTAGACATTAATGGCACTGTACTTATATTCATAATCTAGGTTGCCATGAGACCTGGCTTATATGGTCAATATTGGGAATAAATGAGCATATCAGAATATACTTGTTTCAGTCTGTTAATTCTGCTCTGCGTGGCTGTGGATATCAGTAGGCAGGAAGCCTTGCATGAGGGTGACCCACAAGGTGACACACAGTTGCTGACCCCTGGTGTGTGATCGTATGGTTCCCATGGCAATGTTTCATCTACAGCAGTTTAAGAAACGCACGGAAAGCGAGGATTGTCTTTCACGTCCTCACTGGTATCCCTCTGATGGGAACAGGGGGTCAGAACAGAAGGTCACCGATGGAGAACCACACAGTAGGAACCTCGCAGCTTGCTGATTGTTTCCACTGGGCTGAATTGCTCTGCGTGACAAATGTGAGGAGGCCCTTCTGACTAGGACTGGACTACACCTCCTACACCTCCACACACACAAACGGGCTGGACTACACCTCCTACACCTCCACACACACAAACGGGCTGGAGTACACCTCCACACACACAAATGGGCTGGACTACACCTCCTACACCTCCACACACATACGGGCTGGACTACACCTCCTACACCTCCACACACACATACGTATGTTTATTTGTATTTTTCAATTTGGCATCCAACATGGGGCTCAATGCATCCCATTCCCATCCCAATGTGGAATGTCCAGTTGTCTGCGAATGCTATTATTATCTGTTATTTTGGCTTCTGTCTCCTTTTATATGGCTTTGTTGTCATTTATCCTGACTTATGTACAGCAAATTCAAGTCTATGTATCCTCTATTCTAGCCTGTGTGTTGTTTATTCAAGCTTGTGTAGTGACTATTAAGGACGATATGTCTTTCGTACGGGCCTTTGAATAGACCATTCTGTGCAGAGGACGACACTGTTCTAATTCTCTTGAATCAATCCAGTTTCTCCACTTTGGTTACTTGTGTGAGGCAAAACTTTTGTGAGGTTTTGCTTTCTGCTTCTTCGCCTTCCTCTGACTAGAACACGTGCAGGACCTGCATGTGTCAGGCATAGACCCGCCAGTAACTTTCCACACATTTAAATACATCACTTATTCAAAAGGAGAACTGCTACATCATCACAGCTGCAGAAAGACTTCATATCGGCATTTTAACGATAAACTTAATTACGTGTTCGGAATTGCAAATGGGTCCTTTTTTCTTCAACAGTGAAGAGTCAAAGGCAAGAGAAAAAGGTTTTTACTAAGAAAATGAATTGGAGAGGAATTAAACTTTGCTACCTATTTAAATATTTATCTATTCATCCACTTTATTGTCAAATCATTGGAGTAAACTTTATGCCTAGAACACGGGGTGGAATTTTAGACTTCATTTAGTCCAGATAATGGTCTGTCCTATGCTACGGCTGTGATTTAATGGCTGTGACATGCATGCTGATGTGACACTGTGTAACTTATGGCTTAACTGAATGGAGGTTTTAGTTTGTCAGGTGCTTGCAAACGTACAAGCCTGTAGCCAAATGGGTCAATCCGGTTTGAACTATTTTGCCAGAACCGTCTTCCATCTTTGGGTTCACACACTTGCAGTTATTGTAACACTGAAGTGCCAAGCACACAGAAGGACCACAATGGAAATAAGCTCTTGAGCTTTAATGTATTATGTGATACCCCAAATTCCTATCTTTTTCTTCTATTTGATGAATTGCACGTTTTTAACCATTTGTCGGTTGTCAAAGAAATGAATTCAATCAATACATCAAGACACTATGAGATCTATCCCAGAGCCCACAGCTCCAGTGTTACATAGTTGTTCTATTTAAATTTGTATTCAGTTTTAATTTGACAAAACACAAAATACTATATTTGTTTAGCACAGTATTAATAATGCTGTACAACTATAAGAAATCATACATGCATCCAGGGATCGAACAAATCCACATTAAACAAAACAATATAATATATCTGTATACTGATTCAGTCCAATATCCTACCCTGGTAAAATATCACCAAGGACACAAGCACAGACTATAGCTGTAGGACACGGCCTCCTGAAAATGCCAGATGAAATAAATGATTACGGCTAATTAAAAAATTAATAATTAAAGAGCCGAATTTGGCATGAAATTGCGAAACACATCAGCCCAACCCAAGTACTCCTGACTACCCTGCAAAGCCCATATACGATTTCAGCAGGCAGAAGCAAAGCTGTAAATATCTGTATGAAAAAAAACAGCAGCCACTCTTATCATAGCCTAAATTGGGTCTAAAATTATACCGTATCTGTCGAAATTGGAAAGGATTTTCCAGGTGAATTCCAGCAGTTATGAAGTTATGTGCCGCTGTATATCACAAGCTCTGTGCAAACTTTATTATTGCTGGTAGTGATGGTTCTGGTCTCAGCCTGAGGCCGTGTTAAATTTGATGCTTTGTTTGAAAGGCTGCGTTATGGGCTGTCACTCTGGGCCTGCTCTCCGTGCTTTCGCGGCTGCTCGCTGGAACGCGCTGATGGGGGCTGTGTGTGCGTTTACTGTATGGGCGCCGGCTCACGATGATGTTCCGCCAGCAAACCGCGCGTCCTGTTTCTAGGCTGGAGCTTTTTTTTCATAGGTTTTTGCTCCAAAGCCATTAAGTTGAGCATGACCTAGCAGAGAGGGAGGGTGTTCTGAAGCTCTTGATTTTGTGTGCCTAGGTTTCTCACGTCTTATACGGCATTCACACGCAAGCGCATGAAGAGTGCATGTACACACACACACACACACACACACACACGCACTCTCTCACTCTCACTCTCGCACTCACAGACACACACACACACACACTCACTCTCACAGACACACACTCACACTCACACACACTCACTCTCACAGACACACACTCACACTCACAGACACACACACACACACACACACACTCTCACAGTCACACACACACACACACACACACACACTCACTCTCACAGACACACACACGCACATGCACACACACACACACTCACTCTCACGCTCAGACACACACATGCGCACGCGTCCTAGGGTTGGGGTTGATTCTAGAAATTCACTTCCTTATCCAGGAAACCAATGACAAGATTGCAATTGTAACGAAATCCAATGAGTTCATTGAAAATTCCTCAGGACATTCAATTAATTAAATTAAAAAGAATTTGAATTCCTGTTCCTGCACACCCACTCACACATACACACTCACACACACACAGATGTATGCATGTGCAAACGTGCATACACACAGCATATACACACGAGCACACAACAAAGATGTCACGCCGGGCTGTAAGTTCACACTGAGCCCGGCTCCGATGGGCATGCGGAGTGGCTTTGTTGGGCTGTGTTTGTTTGTTGCTTATGGCTGGATTCACATGGCGCGGACTGAAATGTTCCCTGTGATGGCTCTTTAACACACGCCTTCAGCTGGGTTTACTTCGCCTCCCTTTCATGTTGGCGTGTGTGAATGGAAATCGTGTTTTCTGGTCTTCAGCTGGGACAGTGCGCTGAACAATGGAGAGCCAAAAACCCTCTGAGCCCCTCTGCTGTGAGTGTTCTCCCCTGTGAAATACAGCCCTCCTCACACTGGGGCATGGCACTCCCTATTACTCCCCTCTCTCTCTCTCCCCCCTCTCTCTCTCTCTTTCTCACTCTTTCTTTCTTTGCTAAGTACATGTACAGCATCAACGGTTAACAGTCTGTGAATAAATTGCTCTCCCGGCTAATTCAAACGAACAAATCTTGAAGAACAATCTTCGTCTCTTCCTTCTTCCTTCTCCATCTCTTCTCGTCATGGGTTTGGCGGTTTCCAGAACCCACCCCCCCCACCCCCACAAAACCCTCACCATCCAGGACTTTAATGCGTTTTCTACCCCTTTGCGCGCACCGTCATTAGCAAGTCAATTTGATAGCATGACAAATTGCGCCCGGGGACAGTCCTTTCATTACTTGAGCGGGAAACATCAATTAAAGGATTCAGAGCGTTCTTTATCAGCCCGACAGGAGTTATCCAGTGTTGCAGAAGCGTTTTAGAATGTGTAGTACACGTAAAATCACGTCCCTCTCCCCTTCCTCAATTAGTGAGTAACACAGGGCTGCCTGAATCAGAAATAGTACCACTACTTATTACTGTGATTAGTGGTGTTAGTAGCAGTAGTATTAGTGGTGGTAATTTCTGTAATAATTTAGATGAACTACTACTTCTGCCAACTACTACTTCTTTACTTAACATTAATGTTTTGATATAAATATTTTACAAACTATTTTACGAATTAAATTTCTGCTATTTAAGCTATTTAATTAACTTTATTTGGTCATTATAATGCCTTTCGCCCCAATGCCCAGTGAGATAGGCTCCAGCACCCCTGCGACCCTGACCAGGAATAAACGGGTTCAATAATGGATGGATGGGTGTTCATTAAAGGAGTTAAAATTTGAAACTCTTTTTCATTGATTTTCTGACCAGTTGTTTATGATTTATGATGCAACTTCTACTGTGACTTGTATTTCAGCTATCAGCTCTATTATAATATAGAGTACTGCTACTATGTTGAGTACATCTATTTACACATATTCCCAGAGCATAATAATAATCAAAATAATCACCCACAGTATCTCAGCCTGCTCTCCTACAGTAGTCCATCCATCCATCCATTATCTTAACCCGCTTATCCTGAACAGGGTCGCAGGGGGGCTGGAGCCTATCCCAGCATACATTGGGCGAAAGGCAGGAATACACCCTGGACAGGTCGCCAGTCCATCGCAGGGCACACACACCATTCACTCACACACTCATACCTACTGGCAATTTAGACTCTCCAATCAGCCTAACCTGCATGTCTTTGGACTGTGGGAGGAGTACCTGGAGAAAACCCATGCGAACACGGGGAGAACATGCAAACTCTGCACAGAGACCGCGGCCGACCGGGATTCGAACCCAGGACCTCCTTGCTGTGAGGTGGCAGTGCTACCCACTGCACCATCGGTGCCGCCTCTTACAGTAGTGCAACCTATAATTTCTTGTGATCGGACAGCAATGCGAATTATTATTTTTTGGAGAATTGCCTGGTCCTATTTCCCAGCTTTTCACATGTGTCATGTGTAACCCCTTCCCTCTAGTCAGCCAGCTGTTCGCGGTGGCATGTTACGCTGGTACGCAGCGTATTTTCGCCCAGGAGATGTATCACACTCCGGTAGCATTCTGCGTTTGTCACCGGCGTGTTGCTGTGCTGGTGCTTGGTTTTTGGAGTTTGTCATCGAGGTCATTTGGTTTTCGTTATGCAGCGCTTGTAGTTCTGTCAGAGGCGCTGCTGACAGTCTGGCTGGTGGGATATCGCTGCTCCGTGGGGCTTCTCTGAAGTGTCTTGGTTGGGAGGAGTGTGGTTCATTCTGGGTCAGCTGGCTCAGGAATTCTGCTTCTTCTCCTTACGCTCTCCGTTTTTCTCTCCCCGTCCCTCTCCCACTCTCTCTCCGTACCGCTTACTCTCCTCGTCTGTCCTTCCCTCCATCTGTTCCTCTCCCTCTCTCTCTCCTTCTCCCTCTCTCTCCCTCTCTCTCTCTCTCTCTCTCTGTTTCTTTTGACTCTTACTCTCATTCCCTCTCCATCTCTTTTTCGTCCTTGGAATTGTGCTGCCTAAGCGCGTTAAGAATATATTATAATTATACGTATTATCTTTATCATTATTATTCATAATAATACCAATACCAATACTAATAGATTGCAAATATAATTAATCCAAGTGTGACTCCTTTTCTTATATTATTTCTAAGTCTCTCTTCCTCATCCTCTGTCATCTCTCTGCTGGGGATGGATCAATGTGCTCAGTGTGGGGGGGCTTGGGGTTATTTTGGAGAGAGATTAGATTAGGGACAGGCTGGAATTGAGGAACATTAATGGTTCTCTGTTGGTCTGTGCTGTTTTCACTGAAGACATTTTATCTGGTCTTCTCAGGCCTGAAATCGAACTTGTGTGTGTGTGTGTGTGTGTGTGTCTGTGTGAGTTTGTGTGTGCACTGATGTAATCTCCCAGAGAAAGTGCTCTTCTAAAACATGTGGATCTACACAGTATATGTGTACAGACATGAGTGCATGTATTACTGTTTGTTGTTATATATATATATAGTGTGTTTTGTAAAATCTTTACCTACGACACTGACTTTGATAGCCAAAGTCAGTAATCTGTGTTTTAGTCCGTGATTTGGCACAGACCATCAAAGTTATTCAAATGTTGTAATTTTTTCATTAACCTTTAATTATGCGGGGTAGGTTGACTGAGTTTTTTGCAGCAATGTCTTGTTAATCGGCTGCACCCCTCCCGGTTGGCCTCACCAGCGTGTGTTTGGATCGTGGGAGGAAACTGGAGTACACAGAAGAAGCCCACACAAACTCCACACAGAAAGCCCGGGCCAGGTTTCCACCCGCGGCTGACGGTGGCGCCTGTAGTCGTACGTGGTGGTCAATCATACTAAGTGGCAGTGCAGCTAGGAGGGGGAGCTTTAATGGAGGTGTGTGAGGACTGAGCCCTACGGTGGACTCAGTGAGCCTTAATACAGCTCTGAGTAGACCTGTCCGTCAAATCAGAGTGATTTAATTAAACTCTATCGGCTGTGTCCAGCACTGAGCATCAGGGAACTGACAGTATGTGCCACGCGCTGAAGAGAAAACCGCAGACAATAGAGAGGTAGAGAGAGAGAGAGAGAGCGAGAGAGAGAGAGAGAGAGAGAGAGCGAGAGTGAGTGAGAGAGAGAGTGACAGTGAAAGAGAGAGAAGGACATAGTGAGGTAGTGATGGAGAGAGAGGGGAAGAGAGAGGGAGAGAGAGAGAGGGAGAAAAAGATGGTGTGTGGCAGAAACAATAGGCTTAGGAACACTCTTGTTTAGCTCGTGGCTGGGTTGTGGGTGATGGTGGTGGTTGGGGAGGGGGACAGTGTTGCCATGGGTAACAGATACAATTCCAGAGGGGGCTGCCTTTGTGAAGCTGTAGGGGGTCTGGGCCGCCCAGCCTCCGGGCCCAGTGTCATGTGATGCACCGGTGGGGGGTGTAGGGGGTCTGGGCCGCCCAGCCTCCGGGCCCAGTGTCATGTGATGCACCGGTGGGGGGTGTAGAGGGTCTCTGTCAGGTTGTTCTGTCACCATGGCGGCAGGCTCTGTGATTGACAGTGATCCCCACCGCTGTCACAGTACTCATACTCACCTGCACTGATCCCTGTGGTCTCCAGGGCAACATGACAGAGAAGAACTTCTTACCTCCAAATTTCCCCCTGCCTTGTTCTCCTCTCATCCCTTCACTCTCCCCTCCTCTCTCATCCCTTCATCCTCCCCTCCCTCATCTCTTCTTTCCCCTTTTTTCCACCTTTCTAACCCCTTCTTCTTTTCTCCCTCTTCCACACCAGACCGGGCTCTTTATTCCATTTCATTTTGCTGCCCTTCAGACACCAGTAAGCCTTCCTGCCGTTTACTGACACCAGCCAGTAATGAGTTAAAATCTAATTTCACTGATGAACCAATCACAATCATTCTATCACATTCTATGCACATTGTATTTTAGAAAAAGTATTGTATTTAAAGTAAAGCTCAGACACGTATTTAACTCAATCGTGCCTCAATCCCAGAATGCACAGAGGAGTCAATCCTTTCAGGTGTGAGATCACAAATACGTGTTTACATTTTACATTTTACATTTTTGTCATTTGGCAGACGCTTTTAATCCAAAGCGACTTACAAGTGCATAGGTTCTACCACAAGTCAAAGCATCACATCCAGAACTCGGAAAATACACATGGAATGCTGTTCTAAACATATAGTGCAATTTTTTTTTTTTTTTTTGGGGGGGTTAGACAAGGATAGGGATATCAGAAAGGAGCGGCGGGGGAAATCAGGACTGAGGTAGAGTTTGAAAAGGTGTGTTTTGAGTCTGCATCAAAATAGGGGGAGGGATTCTGCTGTCCTGACAGTGGTAGGCAAGTCATTCCACCACTGAGGAACCAGAACGGAAAACAGGCGTGAACGTGCAGCTCGTAGCAGCACGTAGAGGGAACCATAAGGCAACCAGAGCTGGCAGACCGGAGTGGTCTAGCTGGGGAGTAGGGAGTGATCAAGGATTGTATGTAAGGTGGGGCAGTCCCCTTAGCAGCCTGAAACTCCAGTTTGTAGGGGGTGAGGGTCAGAGACTGAGCCCCTCCAAGTCACCTGGTAGGAGCGACCAGAGAGGTAGGAGGAAAACCAAGCGAGTGCAGACCCTGTGACACCCATCCCAGACAGCGATCAGAGCAGAATCTCATGGTTGACTGTATCGAAGGCGGCCGACAGATCGAGGAAGATGAGGACAGAGGAGAGGGATTTGTCTTTAGCAGAGTGGAGGGCCTCAGTGACCGCGAGCAGGGCGGTCTCAGTGGAGTGGCCACTCTTGAAGCCAGACTGGTTGGGGTCATGGAGATTGTTCTGGAGAAGATAAGTGGACAGTTGGGAGCAGACTGCCTGTTCCAGAGTTTTAGCGAGAAAGGGAAGAAGAGAGACAGGCCGGTAGTTGTTCAGGGCAGAGGGGTCAAGAGTAGGTTTTTTGAGCAGGGGAGTGACTCTGGCCCTCTTCAGGGAAGAGGGCATGGTGCCGGAAGAGAGGGAGGTGTTGATTAGAGAGGAGAGAAAAGGGAGAATGTCATTGGATATAGATTGTAGGAGGGGGTGTTTCCAATGAACTGCACATTGTAATGCTGATAGCGATCAGTACTGGTAATTGAAAGCAATGGAGTTCTTGAACACTTACATAAAAAAAAAAGAAAGAAAGATTTCCTTGCAACCGGCGAACAGCCATCAGGCGCAGCAGGGCGACTGTGGTAGTGTAGCCCCCTCTTTGAGCCCCACTCAGGCCCTGAAGGGGAAATTACTGGAACTGGGCTGCTCAGAGACTGTCTGAAGTGGACCCATAAAGACTAGCGTTGTGTGGCTAGCCTGTACAGTATGTGCTCTGCTCTCAGACAAACAAACCTTTCATTATTATTCTATAGTCTGCTGTTCTCAAGTATACTGCAGCACAATGAAGCCTGCTGTTTCGGTATTCAAGTGTACTGATATACTGTGCTTGTAAAAAAAAAATGCACAATGCTTTTTTTCATAAAGTTTTCAAAGTCATCAAGTTATCAGTTTGGGTGAGCTGCCTTCTTGAGTGCGTTGTTGTGGATTTCTGATCTTATTTATCGCAGTTCACACTGTGCTATGTTCTGATCATTTGCTCTCACACCGAAGGGCAAGTTGTGTAGAAGTGTCATAGAAACGCTTATGGTGAGTGTTATGTGACTGTGGCATCGCACTGTTGTGTGACTCTGACATCACTCTGCTATGCGCCTGTCCCCAGTGTATGAAGCATGACAGTAGTGCCTGATTACAGTGCATTATATTACAATAAATTACGTTACTGGCATTTACCGGAACAATTTACAACTCAAACAGGGGCATGCCGTCACATTTGTATATTTGTCTGAATTTGTTAACTTATCTGAGTGTATGTGTGTGTTTGCATGTGTGTGATTATGTGTATGTGTGCATACGTGTGTTTGTTTGTGGATGTGAGATTCAATGTGTAATGTGAATGATGTGTGTGTGTTACTCAGTATGTGATGTATCTGTGTGTTCTGTTGTGTGTGCGTGCATGTGTGTGTGTGTTACTCAGTGTGTAATACATGTGTGTGTTCTGTTGTGTGTGCGTGCATGTGTGTGTTATTCAGTGTGTAATGTACGTATGTGAAAGCACACTCACTATTATGTGTTATGTCTGTTGGGCTGTTTGTGTGTGTGTGTGCGTGCATGTGTGTGTGTGTGTGTGTGTGTGTGTGATATTCTGTGTGTAATGTGAGTATTGTGTGCTGTGTGTGTGTGTGTGTGATACTCAGTGTGTAATGTGATTATGTGCTGTGTGTGTGTGTGTGTGTGATATTCTGTGTGTAATGTGAGTATTGTGTGCTGTGTGTGTGTGGGTGTGTGTGATATTCTGTGTGTAATGTGAGTATTGTGTGCTGTGTGTGTGTGTGTGTGTGTGTGATATTCTGTGTGTAATGTGAGTCTTGTGTGGTGTGTGTGTGATATTCTGTGTGTAATGTGAGTATTGTGTGCTGTGTGTGCTGTGTGTGTGAGTCTGTGTGTGTGATATTCTGTGTGTAATGTGAGTATTGTGTGCTGTGTGTGTGTGGGTGTGTGTGATATTCTGTGTGTAATGTGAGTATTGTGTGCTGTGTGTGTGTGTGTGTGTGATATTCTGTGTGTAATGTGAGTCTTGTGTGGTGTGTGTGTGATATTCTGTGTGTAATGTGAGTATTTTGCGCTGTGTGTGCTGTGCTGCGGGAGGATGGTGTGCGTGCTGTGTGTGTGTGTGGGTGTGTGTGTACTGTAGTGGGAGGATGGGCGTTGGCTGGCAGCAGGATCTGTGGATGGCAGCAGCTTTATTAATGACGTGCTGCGGGGGGAATTGATCATCGCTGTGCCCTGTATGACAGGAGCTAATAGAGTACCTGCTCTGAGGGTCAGGTTCATCAGCAAACTCCCAGCAACCTCTGCACACCACCCAGGCCTCTGCCCTTTCCATTAAAAGGCAAATTTATTCTGATGAGACCGTTTTTTCATTCTTCTCTCCCTCTTTTATTCCTCCCCCCACCGCGGCATCAGAATGCAAGTCCCTTTTTCCACAGTCCTAATCCTTTTTCTTTTTTTCCCCCATCTTCACGCCTGATACCATCAGGAAGATATTGCTCTGTGATTGTAACCAGTGACGAAGATAAAGACTGTTGTTGATTGTAATTTGAAATCGTAATCAAAGGGTCCTTTCTTCTGTGACATCTCACTTGCTTCCGCAATGATAATGGCAGGAGGAAGATGTCCTTCGATTCCACTGTCTTTTTCTTCGGCGGTTTTCGTTCCCCTCAAAGGTGAAACCACACCTCACTGCTATCAGCTCTCCACATTGGTCTCCTTACGATATTCACCGCCGACCTTTACCGACAGGATGCATATTTGAACCTTATTTGCTGTGTTTCTGGTAAGCGCTCTGATCTCTGGCGGGAGGACTAATCTTTGGCCTTTAGCTTAATTCCTCATTGATTGAAGTCTCTTTGTTTTCATCCGTTTCTGCAGTGACTTCAGCCGCATGAGGGGGGTTAGGGATTATGGATGGTGAGCCCTTTAAACCTCTATCCAGCTGCATCTTTCACAAACCTCCTCATCTTCAAAAGCCGGACTTTACCTGTCTGGGCGAAACTCTGCAGTATAGCGGACTTGAGAAGGTTGACATTTCGGGTGGTGAATTGCACCCTCCGCTTGGTCACTGCGCTAGCCGTCAGTAAACACCCTGGTGTATGAAAGGCCAGCACATTAAATAGTTTTCGCAGTTTCAGCCTGTTTTAGAAACGCTGCCAGGTGCACTGCTGTGATGCACGAACGCAGTCGCGGGGGTAAGCTCTCGCACGTCTGAGAGTGTACAAAAACCGAACGGGAAGTTCCTCCACCCCCCTCCCGGTGTCTACATCACAATCATTTCCGTCTCCACCAGCGGTGCCGTCTCTGTACTCCGCCTCTCACCCGCACCTGATGGAGGAACATAAAGCGCTGCTGACAGGTGTCAAAACACGGCAAAGCGAAGCTTCGTCTTCTTCCGTTTTTTCCATTTTTGTTATAAATCTATTCGCGGTTAACGCCGGCTGCCTCAGAATCCCTCTCCGCTCCCCGGGCCCAGACTCTGTTCGCGACGGCGTTGCGCGGGGCGACAGAAAGGTTTGTGGTTTCCTGATCCGTAAATAGATGTTGCAACACGCCAAAGGTCACGGATCGATACCGTCTGAGAAGAGGGTGATCTTCAGCGGCATGCAGTCGTGACAGATGGAGAAATGGACCCCAGAGTTCTTAGCGTCTGGCTTCCTGAGTCTCCTCGTTTTATCCTCCAACGCGTTCCCCCTTTCTCTCTTTCACGTTTTCACTCTCTCCATCTCTCCTTCTCCAGGAGCGTGTTCTCGGCCGTAATGGCGGGGGAATATCAAACTGGAGAGAAAGCGAACGACATTGACTTGAGGCACAGCCAAAGCGGGAAAGCGCAATTATTTCCCCACTTACAATCACCGTTCCCTTTGAAAGACGGAGATGAAGGCTGTCATTGTGCCGCACAAGAGGCCAGTGTTCGCTCCGGCAACATGAGCCGAAACCCCGCCGCCTCTTAAGCAGGATCCCGCTCATCCGCGTGGGTAGATCAGCGAGCAGATTCCTGATCCGCTCACCTCGTAGCCGCCGTTCGTAGCGGCTGGCTTGTTTTAGATTATGTTGTGGTTGTATTCGTATATCCATAGCCAGGCTTGGCTGCGTTTTGTGCAGATGAAAGCTAATGAAGATGCGGGTTTGGAGTGTGACTCCTGGGCTTCTGATCAGCCCCCTCCTCTGTGCCTGTGTCCCCATGGGGCCGGGTTATTCTGTTTGCCCCTGAGACATGAGGCAGCAGCTCTGTTACCGTGGCGCTTGCTGTCATGGAGAAGCTTGATTTGTGTGCGGGGGCTTAATTAACCTTCACAGCGCACCTCCCACAGATTCTATCCACAGCCTCCTTCAGGATAGGGTGATACACGGACACACACACACATGCACACACGTGCTCACACACACACACACGCATGCTCACACACACGCACACACATGCTCACACACACTCACACACACATACAGACTCACACACACACACACACACACACACACAGGCTCTCACAAACACACACACAGGCTCACATACAGGTATGCACACACACATGCGCACAGGCACACACACACTCACATGCACACACACATGCACACACACATACACACATACAGACTCACACATACTCACACGCATGCTCACACACACGCACACACACTCTCACACATGCACTCACACTCACACACACACTCACACACACACACACACACACACACTTGCAAGGTCAATATTCCGTTGCATCCCTTACATTTTATGACTGCATTGACTCTGCGACTCATGGAATTCAATAGGTTCATGATATGTTCCTTTGAGATTCTCTGTTAAGCTTTTACTGCTGCCTCTTTCAGTGGCTGTGTGCTTGCTGGGTTTCAGACATCACTTTCCTTTAAAGTAAGTGAAAAGCATGTTCGGGTTTAAATCCGGTGCCAGACTCGGCCACATAAAACACTTCTACCTTGTCTTCCTAATAGGCTCCTTTACTTTATGCTTTGGGTCCTTGCCTTGCTGCATGATAATCTTCTGTCCAATTAGTTTGGTGGCATTTCTCTGAATATTGGCGATCAATATGTTTCTATACACTTCAGCTCTCATTCTGTTGCTGCCATCACTACATCATCAATAAAGACAGCTGGACTGATTGTAGATGCAGCCATACTGGCCCAAGGCATCACACTGCCTCCGCCATGCCTGACAGATGAAGTATGGCAGTGAGGAGCAGTGCGGAGCAGTGCCTCTCCTTCTCCACACTTTCACCTTTACATCACTCTGCCAAAGATTTATCTTTGTCTCATCTGTCCGTGAGACTTGTTTCCAAGGCTCAACCGCTGACATTATCCATATGTCACGGTTGTCTCTGTCACCAGATGTTGAAGCCATTTCAACATTTATGGGATATTCTGTGATTACATCTGAGGCGCTGTGATAAACTTTCACTCAATCAACTAAGCGCTCCTCGTGGACATGAAGGGGGAGCAAGGGGGAGTGTGAGGGGTTTGGGTGGGGTGGGTGAGGAGGGTGGGGAGGGTGTAAAGAAACAAGAACAGAAATGTTGCCTTTTAGACATCCATAAGAGCAGTGCAGAGTTTAGACTTTTGTTCACTAGACCCTTCCCGAAGGCGAATGCACTAGTGTCACCGGAAGCGATACAGACAGCGTTGGCGTAATCCAGCACGAGTGGAAAGGTGGCAGTTTGCTGGGGTACTGTGATGTGCAGCTCTGTGAAAACGCAGGCCCTGTTTCGTGATACAGTTAACACATTGTATCTGGCGTGGTAATTTCACATCGCTGTTTATCCAGCTCCCTCTTTCACTCTGCTTTCAGTCAATTAGCCTAATCTCCGCCTCCCCTTAGGCCTGATTCTCACTCTAAAGCCAATAGGGAGAATCTGCTCTTTACAGTTCATTCTGCTTGTGTGTGTTTGTGTGTGTATTTTTTGTGTATTGTCTGTGTGTTTTGTGTGTATGTGTGTTTTGTTTGTGGACTGTATATGTGAATATGTGTGAATGCAGGTTTGTGTTTCTGTGTGTTTTTGTGTGTGGGTGTGCATGTCTGTGCGCATGTGTAATTGTATGTCTTTAAATGTGTGTGTGTGTGTGTGTGTTTGTGTGTGTGTGCGAGTATGTGTTTGTGTGTCTGGGTATATGTTTGTGTGTGTGTGTGTTTCTTTGTTTGTGTGTGTGTATGTTTGTGTGTGTGTGTTTGTTTGTGTGTATGTTTGTGTGTGTGTATGTTTGTGTGTGAGTTTGTGTGTGTGTGTGTGTGTGTTTGTGTGTGTGAGTATGTGTTTGTGTTTGTTTGTGTGTTTGGGGAGCTGGCTGGACTGGTGATCTGGCAGAAGCAGGCGGTAGCTCTGATTTGTATGCTGGTCGTGCTGCACTCCTTCCTGCCCTGGGCTAAAGTAGTGAATGGAACACTGTTTGCTGTTCTGCCTGGCTGTTCTAGAACAGCCCGTGAGTTCTCCCGACTGGAAGTACGCCATTGGCCAGTCGCCTGTGATGCCCTCCCGCAGAAATCCTTTCAGTTCGCCCCACCACGGCCCAGATCAACGTCAGTCAAGATGCCGCAACGCAACACTTTCTACGCCAGAAACCGAACAAAACTTTGCTGTCGCGATTTTGTATCCTCAGCACAGTTGTCAAAAAGGATGTACTCTCCGGGTTGGATGCGCTGAGCGTCCTGGCCCTGAAACCTGACCTATTTAGGAGGTGGCGACACAGCAGTTTTGTCCTTTCTGCGTCTTTTTTGGCAGTGTGTGCGAGCACCCTGCTGTCGGGGCCGTGTTAGCGGCAGTCCCGCTCGGAGACGGGCAGCTGGGCGGCGGGAAGTGCTCGCGCTGACCCAGATTACCGTAAATTAAGGAGATTTGCCGGCGCTCAGTTCAGCGGCTCCGAGCTCGCCGGCTAACCGCTGTGGCAGGAGCCGCGTCGGGTGTGATTGGCGGCTCGTTCGCCGTTGCTGGCCCGTGGGAGAACAGCAGCGAGGCCCGAGACTGTGAAAACGAAAACGAAACGCAGTGAGCAGAAAGATAGTGGGTATAATTATTTAGGTGATGCCCATCGTTTCGGAATGCCTGGGCTGTAGCGTTAGCCACTGCCGCCGTTGCTATGGCAGCTGTCGCCGGTGTGTCCGCGAAAGCGTAGCTCTGTTCCTACATCCAGCTCCGTTCCCGTTGTTAAGGTTCTTCAGCTTGTTTTAGCGCACTGCTGTGCGCTCACGTGGTGGAGTTCTCCTGTGCCACGTCTCGGTCTAAACCACAAAGACCGCTCCAAAGACCGCCTCCTCCATCACAGGCCTAGTGCAGTGGCCTGTGGCTCTGTGCTCCTCCATCACGGGGCCCATAACGCAGTGGCCTGTGGCTCTGTGCTCCTCCATCACGGGGTCCATAACGCAGTGGCCTGTGGCTCTGTGCTCCTCCATCACAGGCCTAGTGCATTGGCCTGTGGCTTTGTGCTCCTCCATCACGGGGCCCATAACGCAGTGGCCTGTGGCTCTGTGCTCCTCCATCACGGGGCCCATAACGCAGTGGCCTGTGGCTCTGTGCTGCTGCCTGCTGAAAGTCCTGCTGCTTAAGCACAAAGAGCTCTTTAGATGTGAGCATTTAGAAGAAAACTAAGAGACTTAGCCTAGGTGGATAAATTGTAGAGTGCTTTTATTGGCTGATCTTTCCTCTGGAGCCCGAGTAACCAGATATAGCCATATTTTCATATTTAAACCATATCTACAGGAGACTTAAAAATACAATAGGTAATTTCTGACATTTTTCAAATTCTTCCCTTTTTCTCCCAATTTGGTAGCCAATTATACCCTATCTAATCCTATTAGTGCTAGCTAGGGATACACTGCCTTACGACCCCGTCCCTCGGCAGCCCAGTAGGATCTTGCGACCCTGAGAGTGACACGCCTTCTCCAAGCCGTTTCGTCTCAATTAGATCGTTACTCCGAGACGCCTGGGGTGCTGTATGCGGTGATCCCACTAACCCTGCCAAGCCCCTCCCCTGGAGCAGCGAGCCAATTACGCCACTCCACGGCGTAACTCAGGTTTTTGGAATTTCGGACTTCAACGATCAAGAGAGGAATAGCAGCCACAAACTCCTTCAAACCACAACTCTGTTTATCCCTCCCCCTTCTGTGGAAACGCGTTGACGTTGAAACGCCGTTGGCTGTGGCAATTAAAACCTATTTCCAACCAATGAGCTTGAATTATTGTCAACCAATACAATACTTTGGTACAGAGTGTCGGGCCGTCAACTGTATATTTTGAAACCCGAATTTAAGGACTATAAACATGGGCAGAGGGTGAGTCAACGTGTCAGTGAGCCTTTTTCAATGATAGGAAGGGATTTACAGTGGTCTTGTAACAATGTTTTAACATGGAAATCTTACCTATTGTACCTTTAATGACTGGATATCCAAAAGCCTTCATAAGCGTATGAGACTGCATATGACCTTTCACTTCCTGTTCTCAGATACACATCAGTGATGCACATCACAATGAACACAGCTTGCACAGTGTTATGGTTTGCAGTCTAGTTATGGCAAATCATGAATTGTAGCAAAGTCTTTTTAAAGCGGTAAAAGTCACTGCACAAATAAAAGTTTTACAACCCCCAAACCACACCTTTCCAGCTACATTGTCAATAAGACTATAGTACATGTACTGGCTTCCTGCTGGAAAACGCTTGAAGGATTTTTTCTGCAACGTGGCAAAAATTGCAGGAATGTCTGAACAACTGTCCATAAACTAACAATGAAATATACTATATCATCCTGTAAGCTGGCGGAAAAAAAGTTAAAAGTATTTTCAGTGTCTTGGATGACAAAAACTTGAAAAGCAATGAAAATATTGTTTCTTTTATTGCTGTTGAATGTCCTTTATAGTGGAGGTTGCAGCGCAGTAGACTACATGGTTCTTGAGATGAAGACCCAGAGACTCATGCCCCCTACAGGGGTTACAATTGAATTGCAAGGTCATATGAGGTTAGGATGTATATATTTGACTAGTGGGCAGGTGCTGGCACTAGTCAAATCCATCCGATCCATCCATCCATTATCTAACCTGCGTATACATGATCAGGGTTGGGGGGTTGCTGGAGCCTATCTCAGCATGCATTGGATGTAAGGCAGGAACACACCCTGGACAGGTCAGACAGACGGGCATATTCCCATGTTCATATTCTGATACTCTGGCCCCAGACTGCATTTATAAAGGGTACAATGGCATGTGTGTGGTTTCACACGCTGATTGACTGATAGCTCGGCCCTGACCGAGGGTCAGTGCTGCCCGGCTGCAGTACTGACACTCCTGCCAGGTTCTCCAGTCAGTGCCCTAATGTCCCCCGTTCTGCCCTCCATCCATTCTGCCTGCAGGGGGCGCCATTTTATCTATCAGCAGCAGACTGGTCAGGCTCGTCATCCCGGCTGGGTGGCTCCAGCGTTGCAGACTCAGGGCTGTGAGACCTGCTGTAGGAGGATCCTGTTTAGTACCGAGTTCAGTCTCAAATTCATGAATAAGAGTGCCCCATCCACCCATGGGCATCGATGTCCTGCTAGCTCCGCTGTACAGGTGGAGTACTGTGCATTGACATGAAACACAGGAGTGGACCCCGCCTGTCTCTCTCTCTCTTTGCTCCTGGTCCTGCCTACATCCCGCGTGGTTGGGCCTGAAATGCATCTGTGCTCATTCTGATGCAGGAAGAGGGCCGACCTCAATTATTCAGGAGGGGCATTGTTTTACCCCGCCGCTGTCCTTCCCGCTGGTGACTGGTGACACCTCGGGCCCGCGGTCGGGGGTATCGCGTGACGCCGGCTAATTCACACCCTTCCCGCGTAACCGGGATGCAGATATCGCGCATCACTGACGTACCGACCGGAGCGTCAGGAATGCTCTTCGGAAAGCTTGACGAGGCTGCTTATACTTTCACGGGGAGTCAAACGAGCTGTTTGGAAAGTTTGCGGTCTCATTTGTCTTTTTTTTTTTTTGTTCTTTTTTAATCTTGGAATGTGTTCTTATCACGCTTTTGCTCCTTGGCTTTCAGCAGCAGTTTTTGCGACTTTCCGTTTTTTTTCCCCCGACCTTGAGGAAGACTTTTTTTGTTTTTTTGTTTTAGGCAACGTGGGGACCAAAACAACCGACTGTCTCGTTGCAGGTGGATGAAATAGGCAGCGCGCTCATTACCTGTCCGGACGGGTCATGGTGTAACTGAATTGACTCCCATTAGCCCTGATTGGATTGTAATTGCTTTGGCAAGGCAACAGCATGTGCAAGATGAGCTGGCTCACTGCTCCCTCTAACTGATGGTCTGCATTGGTGAATTAGGTCCATTCAGTGAACATCCTTCAGCAGTGTTTAAACAAGGTTCCTCTCCTGTGGTTTCAGCACTGCAAGCCTTTTGAGTGGGATGGCAGTCTGGGCTTTTATGTAATAGGAATTGTGATCAGATCTAGGTTGAATAATTATGATTATAAGTACCTTACCTGTGTAGACACCAGCGAAATCCCTGCTGATTTATGATAATTAAAAAAAACTATTTTCAGAACAAAATATTTGGTGAGTCAAACAAAATATATGAATTTGTGGCTTCAATGATTTCAGACACAAAAAGTTAAAGTTTACGCTGGGGCACAGTTCCCTAACCAGTTTTACAAGCATGGACACGTCTCCAATGTGTCTGAAGTGTTCTGTACCCAGAATCATCCGTTTCCATAACAGGTGGGCTTAGTTACACTAAGTGCATATTGGATTTGTAGTTCAGTTACGAAGTTGGCTGTGGTCCATTATGCAGAACATTACTTGGGATATATACTTTCACTTGGAGTAAATTATGATTTAACAGTTAGCTGAAATGTTGCTGCCTTTAATATAGCAAGTATTGTTTTTGAAGTTTTTTTTTTCTCCATAAGAACATAAGCTAATTCCTTTCCTGATTGCTTTACCTGCTTTAGGCTAGCTCACCAGCATCCATACAAAATTAGTTTTTTATGCAATCTGTTGCTTTTACTCATTATGTTAAAAGGAAACTTACTTAAATGCATACACTTCAGCTATGTTTTAGTACAACTTTTAGTCTGAACTTTGTGTGCTTATTTGTGTTGAATCTATATCTAATTTATCTGTATTGCATTGTAGCACAACCAACTATTCCATACATTCTGGGCACTGGAGGCTAGCAGGAATTAATTTAAATAGGATTGCAGTTACAGGATTATCAACATTTTAATTAAAAGCGAATGGTCTTCATGGTTCTGGACAACCACCTACACTTGCTTTGAAAGCATATAGGGAGACAAAAAGAGAATGAAAAAAAGTCTTTGATTATGGGAGTTGGAAATCAAGAGTGTTCCTCTGGCCGTAGTGAGGGGGGCGGGGGAGTCACACGGTGCACGTGCTGGGCTTCCTCCTGGAAGCAGATGGCGGTTTCTCCGCTGTGAAAGCGGGGCTTTCTGGCTTTCCACGTCACCCGCCTGCTCAGCGGCAGTATAAGGAGATAAACAGTAAGGCGTTTTCCGCCAGGGTGCTCCGAAACGAAGCGAGGCTGCCGGCCCCGCTCGGAGGTCAGGGTGCTTTGGCGGTGAGGTCTGATGGATTTTGATGGATCCTACGGCGCCCCAGATAAGCCGCTCCTTCGCCTCTCCGGGGTGGCCCGAGAGGGGGCTGAGTGGTGGTAAGTGAGAGCGGGTCTCGGCTGCTGGAGACGGTGAAATCGATCGGCGGGGGCACGGCGCTCGTGCGCTCCCGTGCCCTGAGAAGGCCGATGCGAAGCCCACGCGCGTCCGTCACCCCGTCAATGGCCGAGCCGCGTGGCGCGTGGAGGTGCTCTTCTCACAGCCTCTGAACGCCTCCGTGGTAGAGTCTTTTCATACCCAAACATTCTAATCTTCCATAACAATAACTTGAACAATAACGCCCATAACTCCATTCTATAACTGTAATCTTCCATAACAATAACTCCAAAAATAACTTCCATACCTCCATTCTATAACTTTAATCTTTCATAACAATAACTCCAACAATAACTTCCGTAACTCCATTCTATAACCTTAATCTTCCATAACAATGAATGCCAAATTTGAATGCAGCCACAGGCACTGGAAAGGGAAGAGAAGATGCAGAACACGCAGTAGAACGAGAGGGAGACAGAAAGGGGAGACAAACAGACGAGAGCGATCTGAACGGAAGTCTTAGCGTGGTGAAGGAGCTGATCTGTACGCCTTCTTCATTTCACTCAGCTATCCTAACCGGGATATGGATCCAAAGCTCCTTAGTTTCGTCTCCAGCGTCTGTGTGCACTGAATTAGAAGAGGCGTTTAAAGCGCCAGCTGAGAAAAGCTAGTCTTCATAAACATTTACTCTGGTCTGGCCCCGAGAGGGCCTGATGGTGTATTGATGGGGTATCGATCCAGTGAAACTCCATCCCCCTGCTTCTGGTGGGCTTGTGCTTCAGAGGGGCGAATGGGGCTGTTCTCTGCTGCTGGATGTGCTACTCATCCCTAATTTCCCCATCCCCTATTTAACAGGTTTGGAAAACCAGTGACAGGTAAAGTATTGGAGGGTGGGGGAGGGGTAGGAAACTATGGCCTCTGTAGCATTTACGTACCTCCTGTGTGTATGTGTGTGTCTATGCGTGTGTCTATAGGGGTTTTCCCTAACAGGATGCACTTGAAAGTATTAAGCTTAAAAATGTCAAAATTTCTCCCAAACCCCCATCTTCATTTAGTTTCTATGCATATTTCCTATTATTAAACGTATCCGGAACAACCCATTAAATATAGATATGACATGCTATATGGACATACTGTATACTCAGTGACAACTTTATTAGGTAGACCTGTACACCAGCTTGTTTTGCTAATATTTAATCAGCCAATCATGTGGCAGCAACTAAATGCATCGAAGCATGCAGACCTGGTCAAGAGGTTCAGCTGTTTTTCAGACCAAATGTCAGAATGGTGAAGAAGTGTGATCAAAGTGATGTTGAATGTGGAATGATTGTTGGTGCCAGACAGGGTGGTTTGAGTATCTCAGAAAATGCTGATCTTCTGGGATTTTCACACAGAACAGTCTCTAGAGTTTGCAGAGAATGGCGTCAAAAACAAAAAACATCCAGTGAGCAGCAGTTCTGCAGACAGAAACACCTTAATGAGAGAGCTCAGATTGGTCAAAACTGACAGGAATGTGACAGTAATGCAAATAACCTCACATTACAGTCTACTCTAATAAATCTAATAATACCTAATAAAGTGCTCACTGAGTGCATATTTGTACAGTACTCAGAGTTTGCTGTGTATTACATGTTATAGTACCAGATAGACTTTTAGGTAGCTCTGCTGTGGTTTGAGATTTGCAGGTTACAGGTTGCAAATCATGGGTCAGGAATTTTACTTTTAGATGTTTGAGGTTTCTGTGGGCGGCAAAGCAGTCACCTCTTTTTCTGCTATCTTACACATTCAGCCCACATGCCAGGGGCTTTAGGCTGGACTCTCACAGCGAGCGTCAGTTTATTCAGCTGTGTGTGCAGAATTCACGTGCTTCAGAAAGCCCTTTCTCTAAAACGCTACATGGATTAGTTTGAAGTATTTTCGTAAATTTGCACCTCAAAGCAGATCACATTTACACAGCTTCGACCTGATTTAAAACTTTCTTGGCCCGCTTTTTCATCTTAAGATGGTGATTGTTGTTTCTGAGAAGTGGGTGGATTTCATTATGTGCTGCAGGAACGTTACGCATGTCTCTGAATCACTCCGCTTTCGCTACAGATTTTGATAGCTGTAATTTAGCATCTGTGCTTCACAGCGCACAGATTGCGGATTGTTTATGAAGTGCCTTTGTGTTTTTAGACTCTTAAGAGGTGCATTTCCATGCTGAGTGCTGTACTGTAGGCCATTGTGTGTGATTAATTAATAATCCTTGTTTCTTTTGTGTGTTTTATTGGCATTACTCTCACAGAAGCATTTTCCTGTCTCATACACTTAGTTAATTATGGGTGATGTTCTGTATCTTATCTGTATTCCAATGCGTATATGTGCATGCTTACATATAGCAACATACACTATATAATTACAATATACTTAAAAGTTATCATGCCAATAAATAATAAATAGATTTGGATTGCATTTTCATAAATCAGGCAGACAGTTTTACTCACTATAAACTCTAAAACGTGTATGAATTAAATATATAAAACATAAATCATGGTTATTCTGTTAATACAAAGCTAATAATGTACAAGTAAGCAGTTACCTGAACAAAGCCATAATAAATGGTGAGTAACCACTTATTACTACTTACATCTGTAGTTATAAAGGTGTTATAAATGAATAATTGGTGTTAACTTGCCCTTAATAACACTGAAATAACATGTTGCCAAATAAAAACAGCTGTGATCAAATCATCCACCTGACTTGATGTGGATTTGTGGGCCACGTTGAGCCGGATGAAAATCCTATGTTCTTCTATTTTTTGAGGGCCCCTTGAATTGTCCTAGCCCCCCTCCCCCCGCCCCTTACTGAGAGTCGCGAGAGCTCTGTTGCTAGCCAACAGGGGCGACAGGACTATTATAATTCCATAAGCATGAGTCATTTGGGGAAAAAAAGGAGCTCCTTTAATCCGCTTCCTGTCTGTCAGAACCAGATGCAAAGGCCGAGCTCTCTGCTCCTCAGGAGATAAAGTTCAATCAGTCTTCTCTCTCTCTCTCTCTCTCTCTTGCTCTCTCTCTCTCTGTTCTACCCTCTGTTCTTTCATTTCCTACCTTGCTCTGCGCTCTCTCTCTCCTCTGTCAGTTCACTTCAGTTTAAATGCTTCATTGGAGAGACATATCGTGTGGTGCAGACATATGCTGTGCAGCTTGTGTGTGTGTTGTAGCAATTATATTTCTAATGGCAAAAAACCCCCAGCATTCACAAATGATAAACAAAAATAACAATGTTGAGGAAGACTAACAATTCAGATATAACGGCAATAACGAGAACTACAATCGGTTAGTAACAGGGGTCAGTGCTGTATCTTAGCCTAGTTGTTGCAGGTAGTTTCTGTGTTTGTATTGTGCTGGCAGATTGATGGAGCACACGTTTGGGTACGGTATTCCGGAATGTGTCTGTGTTTCTCACATTTAGTGAGGAAGTGAAGCTCTTAATCTGCAGCCTCTCTGCTCTGGGTTACTACAGAGACTGGTGCCAGCTGCCCGCTGCAGCCAGGCTATGCCCTCTGACTGCATCTCCTCTCGCTCGTGCCCCCCTTTCTCCTCTCGCCTCTCTTTCCTCCTCTGTTACCTACTAATCTCTCTCCTTTTCTGTTTCTGCACATCCCTCTCCATCTCTCCTCATATCTCTCATTCTTGCTCCCCCCTTCTCTCGCTCTCCGCCCCCTTCCCTGCCCTCTCCCCTCTCCCCTCTCCCCCTTCTCTCCCTCTTTCTGTCTGCCTCTTTCTTTCTTATTCACTCCCTCAGTTCAAATATTCAAATATGTTTTTTGGCATGAACGCACAAAGGCCCAGTCATTTACATAAAATGTAAATCAACAATAACAACAATTTCAACTACAGAGGACAGGCAGGAATATTCTCTCTCCTTCTCTATCTCTTGGCTGTTTTCTCTGGCCTCAGCACAAATCACTGCAGCACTTTGAATGACTGTGTACCACCGTTAGCCATGTCAAACAATACTGCTTTCATATCGGTAGATTCCGCCCTCAACAAATTCTTGTCGTATTTTTACACCATAGCAGACTGCAAAAAAAAGACAAAACAAAAAGGACAGACTGACTTTGCTCGAGGATAAGCAATACTGCTATTACAGATTAGATTAAACTTCACCAAAGTAATTTAGGCTGTTGTCTTTGAAATGGTGGAATTTTAAGGGCGGCCTGTAGTGTAGTGGTTAAGGTACATGACTGGGACCCGCAAGGATGGTGGTTCAATCCCTGGTGTAGCCACAATAAGATCCTGCTTAGCCTAATCAACTCTACGTTGCTCTGGATAACAGCGTCTGCCAAATGCCATTAATGTAAGTCCAGTCTGTTTTTGCGTAGATGTGAAGCTAGTTCACACTTTGATACTTATCTCTCACATTGACCTCTTGCCCCCAGTGATTCCATTAGTCATGGCTTGGCCATGCTCAGAAACTGGAGAAGGCAAACCAGTGTTCCCGCAATGCAGTGTCCTGTAGTCATACCTATTCCCAGAGACAATCGCTAAGTCTAGGATACCATAAAAGGGGAATCTGATGGGCATGGCTGATCAGAACATTTATTGAAGGGTGGCTTTTGGTCTCGTATGTATTTTTCCCCTCGAGTTTCAGATGTGTCCTTGGTTTCCATTGTGAAGTTAAACAGTGTTTCTCATTCTTGGCAGGCTTGAGCCGTGATGAGGAAGATAATGACAAATGCCGGTAGGGGGCGTCCTCCCTCTAGTCCAAATAATGGGGACACTGTGCTGTAGGAGACGCCGTCTTTCGGACGAGACTTAAACCAAGGTTCGGACTCACTGTGGTCATTAAAGATTCCAAATTCCGACCTGGCTCTTTCAACCTACCACCTAATTATCCCCTGATTCAGTTGGCAAAAAACATTGTTCTCTCCCTCTCCACCACAGCTAGTGTGTGGTGAGTGTTCTGGTGCAAAATGGCAGCCATGCATCACATTACATTACATTAATGGCATTTGGCAGATGCTCTTATCCAGAGCGATGGACAGTTGATTAGACTAAGCAGGAGACAATCCTCCCCTGGTGCAATGCAGGGTTCAGGGCCTTGCTCAAGGGCCCAACAGCTGTGCGGATCTTACAGCGTGTACCTTATGTACCTTAACCTCTACGCTACAGGCCGCCCCCACAACACGTTGGTGGTGGTTGAGGCAAGTTTCCCCCTCATCACTTTAAAGCACTTTGACGGTAAAAGTACTATTCTGTATAAATGTAATGATCCGTCTGTGTTCCTGACTGCAGACGGGGAGAAACAGGCTGAAGGGACGGACGCCAGCCGCAAGAGGGACCCGCGCTCCTCGGCCGGCCAGCGCAAGAACGAGGATGCCGGAGACAGCCGCGAAGAAGAGCCCGCGGTGAGTCACGCCCGCCGCAGTACCCAGATCACACACAGGGGGCGCTGTTTCCCAAGTACCCAAGCACCCTGCTGTTTTGGATTTCCAGTTAATGAATCGGGAGATTGATGGATTCGTTACTGGCAGATTGTCTCCTCATTCACTGGCTGTTATTGGACTTGCTCTCATCATTTCTCCATCGCTGGTCACTTGATTCAGTGCAGAAACAGTACTGGGAAATAATCCCACTACATTTTACATTTTACATTTTAGTCATTTGGCAGACGCTTTTAATCCAAAGCGACTTACAAGTGCATAGGTTCTACCATAAGTCAGAGCATCACATCCAGAAACTAGCAAAATACACAGGAAATGCTGTTCTAAACATAGTTGTCATCAGAAGTGCATTATTTTTTTTAATTTTTAATTTATTTATTTTTTTGGGGGGGGGGGTTAGACAAGGATAGGGATATCAGAAAGGAGGGGCAGGGGAAATCAGGAGGGAGGACTAAGGTAGAGTTTGAAAAGGTGGGTTTTGAGTCTGCGTCGAAATAGGGGGAGGGATTCTGCTGTTCTGACAGTGGTAGGCAAGTCATTCCACCACTGAGGAACCAGAATGGAAAACAGGCGTGAACGTGCAGCTCGACCGCCAGGTGCACGTAGAGAGGGAACCGTAAGGTGACCAGAGCTGGCAGACCGGAGTGGTCTAGCTGGGGAGTAGGGAGTGATCAGGGATAGTATGTAAGGTGGGGCAGTCCCCTTAGCAGCCTGAAATGCCAACACTAGGGCCTTGAAACGGATGCGTGCGGCAATAGGAAGCCAGTGGAGGCCACTATATCCAATGTCATCACAACGGCATAGTTTTCACTGTTACTTAAGTCGTAAGACAGTCGGCTTGGTTGCTTTTTTGATTTCTCATTACGCTGCTGAACGGCAAGATCAACTGGACAGAATTTATAGTCTATAGCGGATTATTTTATTATTAAATGACGTTGGCCATCCAGTGGAGTATGCAGAGCTAATCAAACTGGGGCCAATCTATGCCTAGATCTTAATTATAATCAAACACAGTGCTCTGTTTTTATGTGTACTCAGATTAATACATAAGACCTTGATATTAAAAAAGGGAGGGGAATTCGTAAGCTGTAATGAAAAAAGATTAGATGGAGAGCAGGAGTATTTGGAATATGTGGTATATTTTGCTGATCATTTTTCCTGATAGCTGTATGCCAGTGCAACAGCTATTTGTAACAGAAGGTTAGCTGATAACTCGGATTGATTTTTCTCAGGTACATTATCAGATCCCTGTCCCTTTCTTATGTTCTTTTCTGATATTCCTTCTGAAAAGTTGTCTTTTGGGCCAACTTTCCTGCTCTGAAAATTGGACATGATTTGAAAATGAACAAGTAATTCTGACTAATTACACGCAGCCTCGGATAGAAGACGTGGAATTTCCCTCAGTTATGTGGAAGTAAACAAATGGGGATATTTCTTAATGTACTTCCCGTTGCGAGATGAAAAAGGAGAACTAAAGCGGTCTCATTAAAGGAAAACATTTTTTGCAGCTTTATCATTGGAATTGATAGTTTCCTCTTCAGATAAAGCATAATAACTTTCAGTTTTCGCATTATGAATGGCTCAGACAAAAATGAGAAAACATTTGCGGGGGGGGGAGGGGGGGGGGGGCTAAGGTGATGTTGTGCTGAGCGTTTTTTCAACTGGTTGTGGAAGTAGCTGAGGTGACATTAGGCGTGACTGCTGCAGTGCATGCTGGGCAGCCAGGCTCATGAGACTGCCGTTAAAGGCGCCCGCTGTAGAGACCCTGGGTTTACGCCCGCGACTAATATCAACCACTCAATTCACTCCCTCCTTTGTGTTCCGAGCGGGGGGGGGGGGGGGGGGGGGGAGAAAGGATGAAAAGGAGATGTGGAAAGAGACTGAGGCGCGTTTTGGGGCTACGCAGAGTTTTTATTTGCCGTGCAGCCCCTCTCTCTGCCCAGGTGCCCTGCAGGAGAGCGTCAGGTGACTAACGGTCACGCTGAGACCCGCGGCGCATCACCTCCAAACACCTGCGAAGGGCACGGTGTGTCCACTTCTCTCTTTCCCTCTCTCTCTCGCTTTCTTTCTCTTAATCTCTGTAGCTTTTTTGCTCTCTGTTCTACTCTTTCTCACCTCCTCTTTACTTCTTTTCTGTCTTGCTGAAGTTCCATAACCCCCGCTTTCTTTCTCTCTCCATCTCTCACCGACTCTTTCTTTGTTTCTCTCTATCACTCTCAATGTAAGGATTCAAGGATTCCTAATGACTGTTAAAATGACATGAGTAATTCAGTGTTGCTCTCCCTCTCAGTCTCTCTCTCTCTTTATCTCTCTTTCTCTCTCTCACTCCTACTCAGTTTAATTCCATTCAAAAGGACGTATTGGCATGTAATGTGTTTATAGTAGACCATGGCATAGAAAGCAAAGACATTTGCAGGGGAAAACACATGAACCACGTAATCACAGACACAAATGGATTCAAGGGATATGGTGTGGACAATTTGTAACCCCTTTCAGCTCTTTTAACCATTGTATGAGCAGTCAGTAATGTCCAATACTTTTCTGCCCGCTGCTCTCTATCTATCTATCTATCTATCTATCTATTTGTCTGTCTGTCTGTCTGTCTATCTGTCCCTCCCTCTGTCTCCATCTCTCTACTTTGTTGCTTGTTCTTTCAACCCTCAGCAATGGGGCTGGAACTGTCTCATTAAGCAAATGGAGGATGGAGGACAGATCACTCCTTCTGTCTCTCTCCAATACATGGCTGGGTTGAGTTACACCCCCGGGGGCCAGATCTGGTGCCTAACATATTGGGAGGGGGATAGTCACCATGCTGGTAGGTTTCTGGAAATGCCTCCATGTGATGACACTTCTTCCCAGCTCAGCAAATTATGGCAGTAGAGAAGGTGATGCCATTCTGGAATGTTCCACCCTGATATACTCCCCTGTAGGCTTTCACTCCAACCATAATGAAGAAGAAATCTTGAGCTGCTAATTAGTAGAAACAGGTTTGGCAGATTAGGGTCGAAATGAAAACTCACAGGACTGTAAATCTGCAGAAACAGGGTTGGGAACCACTGTAGGTTTTCACTCCAACCCTAACAAAGAATAATTTTTTTGTGTTCTGTGGATCAGGGGATTGGTCGGTCACGTGACACATTGCCAGGGTTACCAACACTGTGCCTTGTATAACTGCCTCCAACCCCCCCCCCCTTTTTTTTTGCCTCATTGCCACCATTCCAACAAAATCAGATCATCCTCTCGAATCTGCACTGAGGCTACGGTCACGTTCGACATCCCTACCCACCTCCCCCCCCTTTTTAAACATCATTTAACATTTCAGAAATTATTTTCATATCAGGTCACCGAGAGGCAAGTGGTACTGGTAGAGCCTACAATATTCCTGCCTCACAGGGGCTCATGCGTGTAATACGCTGAGGGAAGAATGTCATTATTTCCAATGTAATGGAAGGGCTCTCTCTTACTAAGAGACACACTCCATGAACAGCAATACAGGAAACCAATAACAAATAACCACTTCCCTCCAGAAAGGTCTGGATGGATGCACAGCCCGTAATTAAGGGTTTTAAGTGGGGTGGGTGAAATGTTCTTTTACTGAACTCTGCTCCTGTCTTTTTCCTCGAAGGGCACGATTGTTATATGCCCCGGGTTTTAAAAGATGACATGCAGTTTAGAAAACCGTGGTCGGTCTGCCTGTGGCACACCCTGGACTGTTGCGCCCCGTGATATGAAATCTTTCGTTTTTTATTGGCCGTGATTGGATGCGGCTCGGGTAGAATGCATGGATGTTGATCTCTCCATACCCGCCCCCTACGATGATTGATGGCTTTGGCGCGTGTTTTGAAAGCCAGCTGTGGTGCTATCACTGTCCACTTAGACACACTTGTGCCGCACTGAATAATCCATATGTACTGTGCAGCGGCCAGAAGCTTTGCCTGCCAACCCTTAACAACTGCACTGCACAAAGTACATGCCTAGCTGGGTGTGCAGGAAGATAAGAAAAGCCTCTATGAGTTAAAACCAGTGTGCTGGCGGAATGAAATGAATGAAAGGACTTGCTTAAAAAAAAACACAGCTCTGGATTCATCTGCAAAGGTTGTGTTTTTTCTTTTTTTTTAAATCGCACTTTAATCCTCAATTTTGTTCAACCTTTATTTAAACAGACAGTCCTATTGAAATCAATAACCTCTTTAAGATGGGCAGGCTCACCAGAAGGGCAACTCAATATACACAGAAGATCTGTACAATAACAGCCATTGCCACCTGGAATTCAATCAAGAATTGAGAGTGGAGATAACGTAACACCACTTTGCTATCTCTGCGTTTTTGCTATCTCTCGTTTGATTGGATAGCACTTTTTCTTTATGTTGACTGCAGGTTTCTTTGAATCATACTTGTCCCTTAAGATGACTTCTCTTTGCGAGTTTAAATGAATTTGACTTTAACCTGAAGATGGACATTGCAGTGTCTTCCTGTTGCCCCGGGCAACTGTCACCATTAATTCTGCTTTCACTTTTCCTTCGTTCTAATTTCCCCGGGCCAGCTGGGCTTACTCTTCGGCTACACATGGAGGTGTCGGGTAGGTGGAGTTGGCATTATGTAGAAAGTAAAAAAAAACAAAACGTAAATAAGGTGACTTTGAAGTTCACGCGATGATTTAGGGCTGTGTCATATCCTCGGCAGGCTGGGGGAAGGCTTTAATCACGGCCGGTGGGCTCGCGGCTTCTCATAAACAGAAGCGTTTTTTCCGGCCGCGCCGTTAGCCTTAGATTTCTTCCAGGGCCGTAAATATCGGGCGTTGTGGCCTTGTAGGTGCTTTATGGCCGGCGGGCCTGAGGCAGGGTCCATCCCGTCATGCAGAACCACCGCCCCACCCCCACAGCGATGCCTCTCAGAACACACCTAATAAATACGTTTTCCCCCTTCCGGGACCTGGGGGCGGGAGGGGTGCGGGTGTTAAGGCGAATGCCCGCCCGGTTTACGAGTCCTGGGCGACCTCGGCTCAACCCGTCAGTTAAATTGCAGTTTTCACAAGGTGTCTGTGCTAGCCGGCAGGACTCGTGTTATTTATCGTGGTGTCCTCATGAGGTGTTGGTTTGACTCATTACGAAAACCCCTGACCCCCTGCCGTGTTCGCTTGAAACCAGCGAGTCATCTTAAGGGAAAAGTGCTTTCAATCCAAAAAGAAGTAGAAGAAAAAAAAGATAAAGCTTCCAGGATTAATCCATCAACGTATATTTAATCATATGACTTTCTAGCTTAAGTTGACTTGATGTTTTTTTTTCTCTTCTGAAATTCAGGCTTTGAAAATGCGAGCGTTTGAGCTCTACTGGGGACCAGAGACAGAGGCAGACATTTTAATGCAGCAGGGTCCTATTTTTTAGACAGGGGTCAGTATGGGTTGTCAGGCTCAGGGTGAGCATAATGAGCAGGCAGGGAAGAAGCTGTTTGCCAGTGTTTGAAGTTCTGGCACTCTGAACTAAACAGAACAAAGCCCCAGTGTATTGGTCTGTTCCAGTCCACTTCAAGCCCTGGTACTACTCTGCTGAAACAGTCTTTTATGGTTGGGTAGGGGCAGACAAGTGTACTGGGAGGTCAAAATAAGTGCCAGTATGCAAGAAAAAGTCACAGTACTCCAAAGAGTGACAGGTAGAAGCACCAGTACTGCCTACTAGCCCTCTTCAAACACTGGTGTTTGCAATGACTGTGCTGTAAGTGCGGCCTTTTAATATTCTGTTTTATATTTTCGAGGTATTCTTGGTCTCGATTTTGATGGTTTACCACAGCTGTGCAAAGTCCTAAGCTATTAGACACACAGCATTAATTAATTAAAAAATTACCTCCGTGCTCATATGCGTTTTCGTGTATTTTTGGAAACGTATTTTATGTACTTTAAGGAAAGCTGATTTGTCATCTGGCCTGTTTCCTTCATTTTGGTGAATTTTTTTAAAATCTCTCCTCAGCGTTTGTTTTCTGTTGCATCTGAGACCAGCTTTCAGTGCACTTTCCAGCCATTTTGTCTGTTAATTTGCTGTCCTTCTCCCCAGCTCTGCGACACATTGGTATTCCATCCAGAGCCAGTGCTGCTTGCCACATGCATTTCTGCTGGCTGCACTGTGGTCAGCATGTCCTCATAGGACTGCCTTGTGCATGAATCTGAAAGATCTTTGCCATTTTTTAACCACCCCTCCCTTGCTTTTTTTGGGGAGCGGGTGGGGGCTGTAAATAAATAATTTAAATATGTTCCCCGTCAGCTCATTGGAGAGGCGACTTACTGTAAACTATCTTTCATGCCAAAATCCTGCACGCTGAGCTGCTTCTGGTTGAATATTTTATCCCAGGAATGTGCACCCCAGCTGGGTGCAGTAGGTTTATTTCTCGTTTTGGGGGGTTTGTGATTTTCCTGAAGTGCGGGCGGCGGGTTTCTGGGGCTGTCGGAGCTCCAGGCACTCGCCTCATTCCGAATTTGTGCCGTACGATCACCTGATGTGAATACTTCTCCCTCCGAACCCCCCGGGGGAGCCACACCGTACCCCCCACCCCACCCTGGCGGTAACGCAACTCACGAGGTCTTCCTCGTAAATCCAGTCGCCGAGGCGATTAAAAATGTTGGCGCTGCAATCCAACTGACAGCACATCGAGCATAAACGTCCAGCGACCAAATTAGAGAACAGATCTCTTGATGCTGCAGTCTTCAAAGAAAAAAAAGAAAAGAAAAAGAAAACAATTTTTAGTCCGGAAAATACCAGCCGAGGTGAAACGCAAAAATAAATGTGACATGCTGGATCTGTGTGTTCTTTCCAAGGCTAACAGTCTGCCTTTTCATTAGTGTTTTAAATTCTCTTAGCCTTCATGTTGAGGTCAAGCTGTTATGCCGAAATGTCTGCTCTGTGTATACATACACTTTGTACCTCCAAATAACCCGCCTATTTGTACACTATGCTCATTCGGTAGGCCAGGTACGCCAACATTGATGTTTAGCACAGGGATTTATTGTGAGAGCAAAGAGAACTCCTATTTTGCGAAAATAGATGCTGTTTATAAATTTATAAATTAATGAATGGCCCTTTATGAATGAAAAAATGCAATGTGTCAATACCATACATATCACTATAAGAGGGTGTAGGCTTGCAGCTGGCCATTAGGTCAATACTACCATTGGGGAAATTGTAAGTTTATTAATAAATTATTGTATTTTTTTTTGTCGAGACGCTCTTTTTAACACTCTACAGACATACCTTTGTGTACAGGACGTGAGTGAGAGCAGCTTTTTAAACGAGTTCAATTGTTTCATTGGCGACGAAGGCCATATTGCAGTGTTAGTGTCCGCCTGCACACGGCTCCGGGGGCCTTTGTTTGGAGAGCGACGGTGAACTTGGGAGATTCCAACGCTATTCCGCTTCGGATTGCCATCCTTTGGATCGCTGCAGGAATTTCGCAGGGGAGCGTTTTCCTGGAGTTCCTGCACTAGAGATCATTAAACAGGCTGACGCTGTGCCAAGGCTGTGGCCCAGATCTGACCTTACTCACTCACTGCGATAATGCCAGCCATGCTAATCGCCCAGCTGCCTATCAGAAGTGCTACTCATTGAGAACTTTCCTGGAGGGGACTGGAAGCTCAGAGCCGGTGGGGAATCAGACGGCAGGTTAGTATTTTTATTCGATTAAATCCCGAGTCCTCGTATGCCGCTGATGCTAACGGGTAGGATTCGATTTTTTTTTTTTTTTTTTTTACCGTCGCAGTCGCTCTCCCTGAAGGAAAAGATGAGGTCATCCTGGCTCTCTGTTATCCCACCACCCTTCCGCATCAACTTTCAAGGCTTGCCAATTTGCTGCAAGATTGAAGAGCCTGAACTTCCCCTCCCCCTCCCCCGCGTCTGGCTAGAGCTTTCCTCGCTGAAGGCTGTTTTGTAAGCGTGCGGTGCAATCAGTCCCCATGGCGTGCTCAGTCCTCCCTGCGAAGGCATTATTGTTCTCCTCTCACCACTCTCTGATGCAATGCGAATCCCCCTCCCCTGACTCGAACGGGGGGATCTTATTGCCATCTCCTCAGGCCGGGGTTGGCCACCTCCAGCCATTTGAACGATAAAAAATTTTTTTTTACCAAACCCTTCTCTTTGGGCTCAATATATCGGCATTTACGAAATGTGTGGGAATAAGTGATTGGGCTTCTTATCAGAGTGAGAGAGAAAAATGGAGGTTGATTGGTGCTTGGTACCTGGACATGCAAAATGAAACTGTATAAAGCCCTGTGCGCTTTTCAGAACTTTCAGCAGTTGTCCTCCACGTCTTATAGAGAGAGGGACTGAGAGAGAGGAAGAAAGAGTATTTCTGGAGGAAATCCGAAATAACGAGACGACACAAGGAAGTTATATAATAGAAGGGATCGTGACAAATCCAGCTCAGTTTTCTTTGATAAGAAACCTTTCCCACCCCATATCTATTCCTTATTCCCATGCCTCTAAAGAATGACTTTGTGTGAAGAAGGGATGAGACATTAGGAAGAGAGGAAGAGAGGAGGGGGAAAATAAGATGAAACCAACTGCAATAATAAAAAACTGAAAGTATTTTTTTTGCTTCATCTCTGGCATCAGGTATTGACTTTAAAGAGAATGGAGTTATCAAGAGATTTGCCAGCCTAGCAACAGGGATGGCTTTAGAGTCATAAATAATTAATGTGAGAATCTCAGCTCAGTGATTCGTCTCCAGAGGGCTCGGAGGTTGGAGTTTCATCCTGGCAGATCCGGAGGGACAGCTACATTGTTCCCATCGTCGGAATAACTTTTTTTTTTTTTTCCCGGAAGGCAGGGCAGGACAGGAATTCTGAATTATGAATATTTCTAAATTATATCTCCGGTTACAGTACAGTACTACATGTGTGGTTTTGACTGCCTGCTTTGTCAGTTTTTTCACTCCTTGGGCCTTTGTAGATGTTACCTTTTAGTTCTGGCACTAGCATAAATTTCAACTTAAACTTGAAACCTTTTTTTAAAAGGGATGCATTGTGCAAGAGGAACTTTTGCGTTCATGGATTATTTATACCCTCATAGAATCATATTTCATATTGTAATTAATGACTATAGACTGCAAATTAGTCCCATACTGCTTTGTCATCCAGTGAACCGTAAAGGACAGCATTAAAATATGGTGGGAAATATAGATCTAATAAACAAGAACTGTCCTTGGAAATTAATACAATTTATTGATATTTTATATAAAAAATCCAATTGCTTCTATGAGGGCGAGACTTGTGTTTGATCCAATTGCAAAACATTTTGCCTCAACTCTGAGTCACTCATTTAAGAGACTGTAATGTCTTATTTATACCGTGCGTAAACTGCTGTTGTAACCTCGTATTGAAAAAGCATTAAAAAAGCACATTTTAATCTAAAATAGAAAGTTGGGTGGGGAAACATCAAAAAGTTGTTGTGGGTTCTGAAAGCAGGTAGTCTTTTTGGAGTTTATAGATGTAATACCGTTCTGGGCTGCCCAAAGCATTCTGGATCTGTCTGCGATACCCTGTTGTAGTGTAAGACTCAGAACCCTAAGCCAGTTTTGGCTGGCAGTGTGTTTGCAGTTTATAATGCCTCCTGTTGAAAAATGACCCCGGCTACACACTTCACATTGATTTTTTTTTTTTTTTTACCAGCCTCCTGGATCCCTGATTGATTTCCCCGCAAAACATTGATTCATACCCCCCCCATCCCACCCCCCAGCACCTTGCCTCGCTCTGAGAGCGCTCCCCCGTGCTTATTAATCCTGGAGGCCTGCTGCAGGAATACCTGGCTTCCAAGACATTTGTCCGTGATTCTGTCCTTCACTGCTATTGGGAATGCCCTTGTCCTCTGTAAGTCCTTTATTTTACACTGTTACTGTACAAGATCACTCCAGCTCAGCCGTGAGTCCTTTTTTACAGTTACTGTACAAGATCACTCCAGCTCAGCCGTGAGTCCTTTTTTACAGTTACTGTACAAGATCACTCCTGCTCAGCAGTGAGTCCTTTTTTACAGTTACTGTACAAGATCACTCCAGCTCAGCAGTCAGTCCTTGGGGTGTAGTGGGGTGTAGTTTATTATTTTTTTTGGTGACGGGGGTCATGTGAGGTTTTTGTGACTGACAGCAGGACACAATTGCTAAGAGACAGTGAAAAGGGGAAAAAAGCCTCCATCAAAGATAATGCAAGCGGCTAACATGGGCCTGTCTCTTGGCTCTTCCTGTTTGATGGAACTGTGGGAAGGGTATTTAGCTATGATGGAATGACGGCAGCATCGAGGGAATTGCTTGGTGAAGGGAAAGGGATGAAACAGTGACTCGGTTATGCGGAGGGACTCATGAGAGGGACACTCAGGGATGATGTGCAGTTTAATGGCGGAGTGAAGCGTACAAGTGGAGGAGGGATGGGTGAAAGAGAAGGCCGTGGTTGATGGGGGAATGGAGAGAGAATGGGGGGATGGAGAGAGAGAAAGAGGACTGTGGTCGATGGGAGAGCGGTGGGAGAAGACAGTTTGATGGAGGGATGAAGAGAAAGAGAGGACCATGTCTAATGGGAGAATTGCGGGAAGACAGTTTGATGGAGGGATGGAGAAAGAAGGAGCTGTGATTGAGGGATGGATGTGCAGGGGATGTGATTAGATCAGCCGAAGGTAAGGGAGAGATGTGGAGAGCAGAAAAGAATCACACATGCACCATGCAGCACTGCAGTGGATAAAATGAGTCTCTCAAAGGTTTATGTCTTCTTTTTCATTTTATCCAAAGCACATTTAGCTGATATGACTGTTTAGATGCATATTAATAGCATCAGCTTTCTGGAGGGGATGCCAGAGAGAGCTAATAATGGACTTGGTTTCTTTTCTCTTTCTATTTGACTCTATTGGAAATGATTATTTGTTTTTCAGAGCTAAACTTAGCCGGATTTATTTTTTCATTAGACAGGCAGCAAGGTAGATTTTTTTCACTCACAGAAGCTGTAGCCAGTCGTGATTGATCTGCTAATCGATGGCATTGGCCCAGGATTCTTCAGACCTGTTCTTCACGCCTCGACTGCGATCACGGTCATGTCAAGATGACCAATCATGAGAGTTTTATTTTTTCTTTCTTTCTTTCTTTCTTCTGGCTTGTGCTTGGAAGGTCAGTGTTGGTTCACCAGGGCTGGCGGTGTGATGCAGCAGCTGTTAGTAAGTGTGTTTTTTGTTAACATAGTTATGTCCTTTGTATTTATTTAACAACCACACCCTGTACCCAACAACACCACTGCTCCAAATCCCCCTGTCCGGCCCACCGCCCAAACAACCTTCCCCACATCAACCCAAGGCCTCCCCCCACCCTCTCATTCTGTCTCTTACTCTCTGCGCCGGTTCTCTCCCCGCTGCGAGCGGAGTTCTGCTCCAAGGACAAGACGACGCTCCGGTGCAGTGTCGGGCAGTCGGCCTCTATTTGCATAACTGTCTGACCCCCCTCCGACATGATCCCCAGGTGATATCTGGGGCGTAGCGTTGTGTGTGACTCTGCTCCGGGAGGAAACCAAGAGAGGAAGACTGGAGAAAGAGCCAGTGCGGAATGTAGAGGAGAGAGTGCAAGAATGAGAAAGTGAAAGAGGGAGACGCAGATGCAACCAGACAAAGAGAGAGGAGGAGGAGATGGCTGCTTTCTTTGACTGACCAGAGGCAGGCCTGACTCCCAGTTTATTTTCCGCAGGCCAGAAAGCACACAGTTCTCTTGCCTCGATTAATGCCTGCGTTTCATCCCAGTGAACCGTGACATCCTTGATTCATGTTCTGAGTCTCCTTCCACTGCATCCGGGCCCCCTACCTCTCACCCAGGAAGGTGTGGGTGTAGTCCATTTATGGGGTTCTGAGGTTTGGCTGGAGCTGTGTTTGCTTCAAGGTGGTCCTGGCCTGGTGTCCTAGATTCAGGTCCAGTTGGGCGCAGTTGGTCGGTCTTGGTCCTGAAAGCTTGTTGTAAAACGTTCTGTGTTATTTTAATCCCAACAGGGCTCATGAGTCCAAGAGGAATGAAATGTGCTCTCTGTAAAATATACTCTGCCAGAGTGGATTAAACACTGCTTTTACTGTGTGGGAGGAGTTCCAGCTGAATGGAGCTTTATGTAAAGGCTCAAGCTTTGGCTGATATGCCAGCGACTGTATGGTCAACAGCTTGTTGTCAACAAGAAGCACCTCAAAATGCAAATCCTGTCATTGCATAACAGCTGTGGCAATAAACATACAAACCATTTAACTCTATCCAAGTCTATGTTAACCAGATGGGCCCAAATATACTCTGTCAAGCAACAACTTACAAGATTATATTTGTATTCAACATTTTGCCTGGTAGAAATCAACTACGAGCCACTGTTTTAGAGTCTTTAATTCTGGCAGCAAACATGCAGCAAACATTTTTACATTTTAAACTTGTCTGGTTTTGTAGACTCACTGTAAACAACCTCCAGGTACAGGGGCTGTATTATTCTTCGGTTTAAAATGTCCTGTCCTGTGTCCGCTGTCGAAGTCTGTGTGTAACCTTCACATAACAAGAAGGATTTTAGATTTTTTGTTCAACGGAAAGGTTCAAGTTAATGTCTTTATAAAAACAAAAAAGAAGGGGCAGGGTTGGTGAATTTCCCGAATTTATTCCCCACAAAAGCCACCGGTGGTACAAAGCGGCCATTTCTGTAGGGACGTGGCCCTTCAGTGAGAATCCCTTCGCACAGTTCATGGTCGTCCAGTGGATTTGGAGCGCAAAGATTCAAGATACAAAAGCGTACTGTCTGAAACCTGCACGTTTTCCATTGTCACCTGGAGACTGCATTTAGCCCTCGTTCATTAATTAATTCATTATCCTAACTTGCTTATCCTGAACAGGGGGGCTGGAGCCTATCCCAGCATACATTGGGCAAAAGGCAGGAATACACCCTGGACAGGTCGCCAGTCCATCACAGGGCACACACACCATTCAAGTCACACACTCATACCCACAGGCAATTTAGACTCTCCAATCAGCCTAACCTGCATGTCTTTGGACTACGGGAGGAAACCGGAGTACCCGGAGGAAACCCACGCAAACACGGGGAGAACATGCAAACTCCACACAGAGGGGTCTGGCCGACCGGGATTCGAACCCAGGATCTCCTTGCTGTGAGGCAGCAGTGCTAACCACTGCACCATCCGTGCCGCCCATTTTGCCCTTGTTCTGTGTTTAAAATACAACTCTGGGAAGGGGTCATTGTTTTATGTCCTATGTTTAAAATGTGAAAGGGGTTGTGGGGAGATGTGATGGGACTCTGCGGGTAAATGTCAGAGAGGAAGGCATATTTTGACAGTGAACATCTGGACTCCCTGTGAGATTTTTAGATTGCCTTTTCCCTTGCCTTGATGGGTGCCAAGGGGGGTAATGGGAATCGGGGATCTGTACTGTCTGTAATCAGAGCAGCTCCAACATTTCATTCATCTCTGTACTGATACAGCACCTCTATCAGTAAGCCCTGAGACAGGCCCAGAGCTCCCATAAACCCACACAGGTAACTATGCTTTTGCCTGTCTGAACTATACAACACACTAAAATGTGGAGTGAGGAATTTGTTTTGGTCTGGTCTTTTTTCCCCAATTTAGTGTAATTAACAGAACATAATAACTTAATGTAATTACAAGAACAGGCCCTTCAGCCCAGCAATGCTCGCCTTTTCCTACCACGAAAGTGCACTTAGTTAACCTGAAATATATAGTGTCTAGCACCATATCAAGCTTGATCAGAGATTCCTGCTCCACTACATGACCTCCCACTTAAATTTCACTTTATTTGTAGAATTTCATTAAGAGGTGCTGCGATAAAGATGCTTCAGGAATATATTGGAAATTTATTGGAAAACTGAGCCTGAACCCCAAAAAAAACAGTGAAGTTCAAAACAGTGGGAAGAGAAAGAATAAATCCTCTGCTGATTGGCCCAGTGTCAGTATACATAGATGCGCTCAATGGTAGTCGAGAGGTCATAAGAAATCTATCAGAGCGAATAACCATGGTAGTTCGGCATATTATAGCCCGAGGTGTTAAACTAGCCGGTAAAATACACAGTAAAGAAACAAACAAATGTACATTATTATGCTCATCGAGAAGAGCGAGGTGGTATGTCATGGTCTTCAGGTTACATCATGGCATGGGCTTGGACTAGGAGAGGGTCGAGGCATGACCGATCGAGGAGAGGGCTGGCCCCAGGGAAAATGCAGCAGAAATCGAGCCGGGCTGGGAACTAGATGATTACGATGTTAAGTTTCTGCTCGTGTAGGGACCTGGCTGTAATATGCAGGAGCCCCAGGGCTGCTATGGAAGCATGTCTAAGCACATTTAAGTGTGAATAAAAGCATGCCATAAAGCACTGAGTGGCTCTGAATAAAACATAGCACGTCTCCGTTCACACAGCCACCAGCACACCTCCGGATGTAAATTTGGTATATCTTTGACACAGCAATTCCCCAGGATCCATCCGATATGAACGAGAGCGTGAGAAGGAGAGAGAGCACAAAGGAGAGTGCATGTGAGAGAGAGAGAGAGAGAAGGAGCCCAAGGGAGAGCATGAGAGAGAGCGAGAGCGCGAAAGATAGAAAGAGAGAGAGCTTGAACTCATTCCAATCCTTATTTTTCTCTGTTTCTTTCCTTTCCTTGCTCCCGACCTGGAAATTGATCAAGGTCCGCCATCTTTGAGGACATTACAACCCCTTAAATGTTCTTTCTTGGAGCTAGAAGTAGAAGTTAGGAATTCCCAATCTTGCTTTTTGAGCAAAAAAACATCAGCGCATGTATAAGAAAAACCTGACGTATAAATGCTTGACCTGTCGATTTATCTGCCACACATCTGACACATATGTAAATCATGTGGCTACGAACTGACGTTTGAAGGAGCAAGGCCATTCCATTTTCCTAATTCACGTTTTCTCCGTCTTTACTCATTTTTCTTTCATCTCTTCCTGTTCTCTCCAGATGGGTGAAGCTAGGGGCAAGACATCACCCAGGTGTGTTGGCTGCATTGCATCACCCAGAATGGTTGAAAGGGTGAAAAGTGCCATGGGAGGTTTTATAAATGGCTTGAGAGCCTGCCTACCTTTAGACTGCTCTCCATCTTTTCAGTTCAGTTTTCATCATGTACTAGCCCTGTGGTTGGCACTGAAGTGAAGGACGTCCACATTGTGTGTTCAGGCGTAGCTTACTATGGAGGTCTGTTTCCGGAGGCTGGTGCTTTATCATGCTCCCGAAATTACTACAGCAATTCAGTTGTCTAGCTGGGTGCATAAATGAGAGGTTTCACACCATTTTAACAATGTGTTTTGCAGCCTGACGACATCACATGAGCGCAACGTTGTTTTCACAACATTCCTCAACCTGAAATAATTATTTGGCTTGCTGGGTTGCCCATCAGCACGCCGGGAACTAGCTACTTTGGCTTCCGGAGAGGGTTTGGGTGCGTGGGTGTCTGAAGAGACCCATTTTATCATTTTTATGTGCCACATCGCCCCCTTTGACGGAGAATCTAGCAGTACATGGACGACCTCTGTCTGGCGTTTATGCAGCCAAACAACCGTTAACAAGGCAAATCAGGTTCTCCATGAACGATGACGGCTGCCTGAGAAAAGCTTCTCTCTCTCTCTCTCTCTCTCTCTCTTTCTTTCCTGTATGCAAGAAATAAGAAAACAACATGGTGGCAGAGTAAAGGCGATAAGATAAATATTTCTGTGCTCTCCGACCTGATGCATTCACGGCCAGGGAAGAAGAATTTCACTTTCAGGGTGGATTGGAAGCATGCAATAACGTCTGCATGGGGAAAGAGGGAGTGAGAGAGGGCTGAGAGAGGGCTGAGAGAGGGCGGGGTGGAGGGAGTGTGCTCTTGACAGGGTTGCAGAACTGATGTGACCGGCCTCACCCACTCTGTTCATCATTTTCCCAAAACTGCCCTGGAAGATGATTAAAGGTCCCACTGGCAAGCAAACACTCCTGTAAAATATCATTTATCTCCTGCGCAGTCCCTGTGCTCAGTAATGGAGGAACTTGGACAGGAGGATGTAGCCAATGGTGACCAGGAGATGTTATGGGAAGGACTGTTTGATGCATCACGTTCTATTTTTAACCAGTGTTATATTTCCTCTGTCTATATATTTTTCTCAATAACTCTTTGAGGTGAAGGAAGATTTCCATTTTACGTTGATGTATTCTGACTGTAATAATTCTGAAACTGTAGCATGAGAGAGCGAGCAGCAGACAACCCAGATGTAAATACCTACTACAGTTTTACAGGTTTTTTTCCAATCCCATATCTAAATAATATCTACATGTTATAAATAATAAGTAAATATGATCATCTCATACCTGACATCATTGTTCCTGTTGATTTACATTTTACGTCAACGCTGCTTTGGCAAGACTATGTCTAACTCTGCGACCATTCCAATAAAGTGAATTTGACTTCAAACTGCGTTTGAACGCGAGAGAGGGAAATGGAGGAGCTGATTTAGACGGTGAACAGAAAGCGGATATGGATTTCCCAACCACCCTGGGCCCTCTTTGATTTTTTTTCTAGCAGAGATAAAAGGAGAAAGCCTGTCAATGTGGTACAGTCATTCCCTGGCCAAGAGTTCACCTTAAGGTTCTCTGGCAGGTTCTTCTTTGGCATTGTGTTTTAAACACGAAGACTTAAGTGGCAGTCTGCAGTGTTCTGGGACCCCGCTGAATGGCTGGGTTACGCGAGGTAAATCTGGATCACTTGTCATGCAGGCTCGATCAATTCAACCTCCAGTCGTTGCTTTATAAGATGGGTTATGGAACATCCTTTATCTGCCTTATTCATATACATATTTTAGTACAGTGTAGTTTTACAACTGTTTTAATTCAAGGGGTTTCTGGGCAGGAGTGCAGGAGAGTGATTCGGGAACCTGGGGTTGAGTGGTTGCATGTTTGACTCCCAGGTGTGGCACTGCCTTTGTAGCCTTGTAGGTACTTAAACCCCTAATTGCTTTTGTAAACCTCCTGCAGTGTAAACAGGACAGTGTGCACGTGCGCCTGTGCGTTTGAGACCACACCACCCACTGCTTCATTTCACTTATGATGTGAATAAGTATTTTACCCTTATCTTTACTGAAAACATTTAGGGCTAGATGTACTAAGCCTTTTGTGACCGATTTCATAGCTGACATCATTGTTACTGGTAGCCGGAGAGATTACAAGTGTTGCTTAATACCTGTATGTATTTACTGAAGTTCACGCAGTTAACAAGGGTAGATTTTTGCATGAAATTTCTCACCCTAAAAGGGTAGGTGTAAATTACATAAGCCACTTGCAGACAAGGGTAGAGGCCTTGAAGTTGCAGAATCTTTGCAACAATTACCACACAATTACCCGGGCTAGAAAACACAGAATATACTGTCTAAAGTCACAGAGCAGTCACAAAATCGCAGAAAACTGGAAAAGAGGCAGAAATTAAGCAATATATCTCATCCGCAGCAGAGGGAAATTATTGAAATAACACAACTGTCACAACAGTAACAAGTGCTTAAACGATCAGCCGGCAGTTGCTGCTAGTACAAAATAGGAATAAATGCATTGAGCGGTTCCTGCATTTAATCAGTTTTGTCCATCGCAGAAAGAGCATGCTTTTTGCTTTTTACAAAAACATTGTTTGAAACAGAGCATGCTCAAATTGCATTACTAAAACAAGCAAAACATAGTTCCTTGTTTTTTTATTTGTTTAAAGTTCTATTTGGTGCATGTTGTGGGCTACATTGAACGGTTTCTGTCTTTGATGGAGCACCTGTTGTCACCGACAACACTGACAGCATTGCCGCAGCTACAGGAGAAAGAGTGAGCAGCATCAAGACTGTCGACAGGGGCCGTCAAACATTTGATGACAATGGCTGACTGCAGGCCGCCTCATAGTCACCGCACAAAACAGCTGAAAAATCACAGAAAGCGCTAAAAATGGGGAACTGTCAAAAAAAAAGACAAAAATCATGGAATCTCTGACACCTGCAACTGCTATGACAAACACCCAGCCTTAGAAATAATGACTCTTCTGAGAGGACCTATGACACAACATTCTCATTCTGTCCCAGCAATATTCAAGCTCCTTGCCACATTACAATCACAGCTTATCTCGCATCTGGATTAATTCAATCGAAAATTGCCTCCACAGCTGGAATATCACAATCCGCATTTTGCTGTGCGCTGTTCATAGTGCTGGATACAGTCTTACTGTGCACCAGAAGATATTGTACATTCATTTCCCCACGTATAATGAAGATTTTCAGTGCACTAAACTGGACTTTTCTCAACTGTGCCTTTTCAGCTCTCATTCCTATGCAGAATGATTGCGTAATTAGCTATAGCCTTAGTAAATCAGGTTAGTTTTGGGTTAAGTCAGAGAGGAGCGGCTGTAGGATTTTGGTGGCCATGAAGAGCATGAACTGGGGGGGAGGGGGCGATCACGGACCATGCGTAAGCATGAGAACAACCGCATTTAAAAAGATATTCAAATCAATTAAAATGTCTTTCAAAAAGAACAGTTTACAACCTAATATGTTTGACCCACGGGTAGTTGTAGCCCTAAATGATCATATAAAGCCTTTATGTCTGCAGGAACCTCTGCATCACAGAGAGTACACCATTGGCCTACTGGTGAGCTGTACTGTGCAGTCTGGTGGAGGTGGTCCTAGTCCTGGCTTAACCCAGCAGGTTATATTGATTTTTGGGCACTGGCTACTCCATGTCTGTTGTATAATGCTGCGCTTCAGGTCAGATGTGCTTCAGTGTTCAATAATGTGACCAGAAACCTTGAGAACACGATTGTTTTGAGGCAGCACTTTCAAACCATGGCTAAATCATTATTTTTGAAACGCATAAACCACCCATTAGACACCAGTATACTTCTTGTAGGGTTACTGCTGATTTTTAAAAATATTTGAAAAGAATAAAATAAAAATAATATCATCTGAACATTATTTTTTTTGTTTGTTTGATGTTTCACTGAAAATTCTTAGGGATCTGCAGTTAAAAAAAATAAAAAATGTACTAGACAGCATTAAAAAAAATCCTTTGCTTTTCAAGATGTGTATTTGGTAAGAGCCGGCTGACAGCCCGTCTGCCATTACCCTGCCTGCATAGACTGCTTTTAAGCTGTGCATAAACTCTGGAACTATGTAAAAAATACATCATCTTCAATTATAATTTTAATACTCCAGTCTCCTCTCTGCAGAATGCACCTGTGTATTTACATGTCACACAATTTCAGAACCTTGGTTTCTGTTTTTAGCTCTCAAAGCTGAAGTAAGAATACATGCTGTGCGACAGCACTGAACATCCTAAGGTGACATTGTCACAAATCAAAAGAAACAAATTTAGCTCCTGCTCCTTCCCGGTCTGGATGCGTCTTAACAGCTGTGTCTTCTGAGTGGAGATCAGAGCACAGTGCAGTGTTCCCATCTTTGTGTGGTGTACTCATTAAGGTCTTACAATCTTAGCAAATGTTAGAGCGTTTATGAGGATAGTGGAGAATTGAACTGTTGTACTTAGTACAATGTACTTAGCCTGAATTTCTTCATTACATGACCATATGTGTCATTACATTACATTACATTATTGGCATTTGGCAGACGCTCTTATCCAGAGCGACGTACAGTTGATTAGACTAAGCAGGAGACAATCCTCCCCTGGAGCAATGCAGGGTTAAGGGCCTTGCTCAAGGGCCTAATGGCTGTGCAGATCTTATTGTGGCTACACTGGGATTAGAACCACTGACCTTGTGTGTCCCAGTCATTTACCTTAACCACTACGCTACAGGCTGCCCTGTCATCGATAACAGACAAGAAATGTAAAATATCTATGTTGCTCGGGACAAGGGTGTCCATTAAATAAATGAGGTAATCATTAGCGTATCTACAGGTAGAGAGGGAAAGAGGGACAGTGAGCATATGCCAAGCATTAATAAAGAAAAAACTTCCCAGTGTATATAAGACCATGTATAAAAATTGTAGACAGCTTTGGTTGCCAGGCTGCAAGAGATGACCTTACCAATTTAATGAAAGCAGGGTCATTGCTGGGTAATCACCACTGACTGTCAATGACTTGCATTAATTTGTGTCGGAAACATGATGGAGATAGCGGAGACAGAAATGGCAGCATTTTTAATCCGACTATAAAACATATCTGCATGTCACACTAGGACAGACCTGGGTAATGTATTTATTTGAAATATTCCTGTGTGGAACAAGCGGGGATTTGGAGTAAATGTTTTGTGATATATTTAAGCTATTTTGTATTTTTACTTTTTACAATAAGGTATCATACTGTAGAAATGAGCAGAAGTGTACAAAAAAGAAACAATGGTGACTAAAAGGTTCTTTGAAAAGTTTTAAAGCCAAAAAATTGGGAAGACATATCAAGATGCAGAAAGTACTGTAATTGGAAGGTTGTTGAGAAGAGGCTTTACTTTGTAACAATAAAGATATCACTGATGCCCTTAGCAGCTACTCTGCTTGGTGCTTCACCGTGGAAAAGATTACAGCTCTGCCTATAATTATATCATACCCAGGGAGGATTCAGAGGATATATAGATAAGGGATAAAGGGATGTTTCTTTTTTAAATTTTTATCTTAAGACGAGTAAGTCAGTATGCCCTTATGGCATACAAACAGTTAAAAATTGGGAGAATACTTGTTTATATATTGTTAAAATATGTTTTCCATATTTTCAGACTGGAGACTTGACTGATTTTCAAGGCTTCTTTGAGGATGCTACAAAATGCTTTGATGGCATTGGTGTTTGCGATATTGTATTATTAGATTTTCAGAAAGCATTTGACAAAGTACCATATCAGTGACTCATCATGAAGGTGTAAATCATTCCAGATTGGATTCAGTTTCCACGGTAGAGAACAGCATAATGACAGAGTGAGGGTGGGAGATGTGGGTCCCCCAGGGGTCAGTGTTGGGATCTGTGCACTTTATGTAAAATCAAATTAAACAGAACCAAATATATGTTGGCAATAAAAATTAATACATAATATTGTGATGCAGTATAATCAAATTCAGAAGTCGTGTTTGAATGTAAAACACTGCTTGTAAAATAATATTGAAAAAAATGCTATCGCTGCATTCTGCAACTCGCTAGGTGTGGTCACTGATGCCTCACACAGTTTTAGAGGGAGATCTTGAGAAATGGTGACATGTGTTGAATGGGAGCCACTCTTCCTCTAGGGTTCCCTCCTGTATGTGTGCGCGTGTGTGTGTGTGTGTGTGTGTGTGTGTGTTTATGTGTGCACATGTGTGTGGTCAGCAGGTGTGTGTTTACCCATTTCCTGCAATGTGCTCCCATCAGTGACCATCTTCTTTTTGCCTGGAGCTGCCACGCCCTCTATGAAATTCAGCTTGCGGAGTCTGCATCACCACTGGCCCGGTTCAGTCTTCCAGGTGGTCTTGTCCCAGGCACAAAAACAGTGGCAGCTCCAGGCCCACGTTAAATCAGAACTAACCGCGGGAATCTGGCATTAAAGGCGGGAGAGAGGTGGGGTAGAGGCGGATGGGGATGGGTGGAGTGTTTAAATGAGGGAGGTGTGATGCGTGAGCCGCAAGCGGTCTGCCGTGTCCCCCTCTGCATCAGCTGGACAGTAAAATGCCCAGAGGTCACCCTGTGTTGGCTGGATGCCAAATACACCGGCCTCACACTTCTGTCATGGAAACGGGCTGAGTTTTCTGGGACCATAGTGATGTGTTAGGCAGTTTATGTTCACTGACAGCTTTGGGATATTAATGTTGACAGATTTATGCTGTCACTCAAAAATACCCCTTCCCACCCACCCCAAAATAAGAAATAATGCTTTCTCTTTATTGGTTTTGACAAGATTGTGTAAATGCACATTTCTCATAGACAGTACCTAATTCCAATATGTAGCAAGCTTAAGTTCTGTATTTTTCTTAGTAATCAACCTATTATGTCTTCACCTCTATGGTTGCTGTTATTGAATTTGGTTAATCGTCTTTACACTTTTGCTTTATTGGTATTTATCACTTCCTGTAATCTTCTGGCACCTTCTATGAGCATGCATTATTTAATCATGTGCATTATTACATGCCATTTCCCTCTGTCATTGCCTGGTGATTTACAAGGCAGCATGGGAAGTGTAGTTTTTTTTTCCAAAGAGAGAATGGGAGCTGCCATCACTCACTCTAATGAGGATGGGGGCAAGCAGGGGGATGGCAGTTACTCACACTGCAGGTCAACCTCAGAGCTTGCCCTCTGATTTGACCTTTTGTGCTTGAGGCACAAAAAGGACAACAATAACCACAAGTGCTGCATGGACTCATTATCTGCATTCGCCACACTGGCGGTTTTAATATTCAAAGTGATGCCTATACTGAACATTACTAGGCAAATTGATCTTCTTTGAATTGAATCTTCTTGTTTTTACCCCCAATTATTTATTTTCTATATCTTTTCTATTTCTGTTTAATTTTAAGTGTCAAAAACATTGTGTTGTCAAACACTTTAGTCATAGTAGGATCATTTGACCTTTCTAATTAATGTCACCTCCATAGCATGATACTCATTCAAAAATTATTAATATATATATTAATAACATATTTTTTAAATATTGAATATAGTGAGAAAAATGATGTGTGTGCATATATTTCTGTGTGTTTTAGTGTGTGTGTGTGTGTGTGAGAGAGCGAGAGAGAGAGAGTGAGGCTCAGTATACAGTATTTATGTATAAGTAGTAAACTATAAGTATGTGTACTAGGGGGCAATAGCCTATTCTTCCAAGCACATAATTTGACATAGTTTGGCTATTCTGTAATGTGTTCTCTTTACATAGTAATAGATAAATCTATTACTGTACATTTGACTTCATTATCAGCAACTAATGAAAAAAGAAAACTCATATGAGCTGTTTCCTTTAATGTCACACTTTCTGCTATGCTACTGTACGTATTTATAGCAGTGGAGGCTGAGATTAATTCAGACTTGAAACGCAATGCTAGATAATGCTTCTAAAAATGTCACCACAACGTGTCACCATCATTTTTTACACTGGCTGTATTTCCAGTTATCTGTAGTTTTTATGCACAGCATAATATGAAAAGACGCATAGCTTAGCACTTTTTAAATATAAGTTTTATTACGTCTGGATAATAACTGTTTGAAGAAGGACACTTTCACCAGCCTGTGTGTTTATGGCCTGGCACAAATTTCCTATATTATACAGTAGTGTGCAAAAATGTTGGCACACCTGGTCAAAAAGCCTTTTACAATTAATATTGAAGTGAACAGAAGCGAACCTGACCTCTAAATGTTAAAGGTACAATAGGTCATTTCTGACTTCTAACGGTCAAGAGAGGAATTGCGGCAACAAACACGCTTAAACCACAACACTGTTTATCCCTCCCCCTTCCCTGTGAATGCGCTGATGTTGAAACACCATTGGTTGTGGCAATTAGAACTCATTTTCAACCAATGAGCTTGAATTATTGTATAGCTATACAATGTTTTGGTAGAGTGCCGGCCCGTCAACTGCATATTTTGAAACCTGAATTTAAGGATTATAAACACAGGCAGGGTCAGAGTCAAAATGTCAGTGAGCCTTTCAATGATACAAAGGGATTTTCAATGGTCTTGTAACAATGTTTTAACACAAAAATCTTGCCCGTTGTACCTTTACCATTAAACATGACACATTTCTTCAAATTTTAAAGCAAAAACTCCAAGGAATCATACTCACCTGACTCATCTCACCTGACAAGTAAATCACCTGGGCCTTAGTAATCATCTTTTTAAAAAGTAACAAAGAATAATCCAAAAGGGTATTAAACTTTTTCACAGAGCCCTTTATCTTTTTATCATTTATAAACAGTAAAACATGAAAATAAAAACCAATCTTGCTTCAAAATTTGCAGAAAGGTCTCATGTTTAACACAGATCAGGCTTGCTTTCGATCACATACAGATTCATTGTAACAGACCAGGGGTGCTCAAATTTTTGCACCCCACTGTATTTAATTTTATGACATTACTTCAGCTTTGATTGAAGTGGAAGATCTGGCAGTGGTTTGTTTTGCTGTCTCAGTGAAGCCAAACAGCCGTTAAGCTCCAGGACTCTCTTGCTCTTGTTGTTAACCCTCCTTTTTTGGAGAAATGCCCCACTTGTCTGAAGATGTGAGGGAATGGCTCTTTGTAATGAGGAAAGAGTGAGCCGCTATCGGCAGTCCGTGTTAGCTGTGGCGTGTTGTTGAATCAGACCCGTCTACCTCTCGACTGGTGCTCCAAGCACATCTGCACTTATGAATGCTCAAAGCCTCACAGTAAACATCACCTTCAGCATGTCAACCACCTGTCTGAAGATCATGCACAGAGAGCAACAGACAGAGTGCCCTCTTCATATTTTATTTATTCTTGAAAAATGTTGCACTTGTTTTTGTTTTTATTTTCCTTTTTTTTGGAGTGTTTGGAGAGTTTGAGTATCCACGGGATCCTCGCTGGAGCTTATGCGTAGGGCCGACAGGAGGGAATTATTTTATTACAGTGAATGTCAGACACCGAGGCCGAGTTCACGGCTTGTGAAACATCGAGTTTCGGGATTTGTGGACATTGTGTTGATTGAAAAGAATGTAATGCTTGGTTTAAAACCGTCTCTCAAAGTTGACAACGAAGCGCAGCGCAGTCAGATTGAATCTGAGACATTTCTCTGATGTGCCTCAGGTTTCGATAGCCTCTGCTTGCTGAACTGCGTTTGGACTCACATGGAACATTCCGGGTCTCCCACAATCCCATAATTTTGTCCTGTTGTGGAAGCGCCTATTTAGACACGTGAGTGAGTTTTTGTGATTCGTGTGACCTCCGAACCTTAAGGTCATGGGTTAAATTCCCGATGTGTCTTGAATGTTGTTGTACCTTGAGCAGGTACTTCACGTTATATCCTCATGATTTTAGATACCAATTACAAGTCAGCTTGGTGAATGAGTTATAGGGCGTGTTAACAGGGGGAAAATTGTGAGCATGTTTATTTCCTGTGATAAATAAATGCACTATAAAAGAATAATGTAACTCATTTCTCCCTGTTTAAATTAAGTATGTCACTGGCATTTTATGGGGTTTAATGAAGGGAAGAAAGCAGGATAAAGTCATTACTTCACTTGAGTTATTAACCTTTATTTCACAGGTTGCATAAACTGAAAATGGGCTGAGACTATTTCACTCTGCTTGGAGGCAGACGGCTATAACATATGCCCCAGATTTCCGCTTGTGCGCTTGCCTCGTTTGTAGTTAATGAGGGGCAATAATTAACCTCTCTGATACTCTCAAGTCCTGTTTTCAGCTGTTTCCAAATTCCAGGATACATCTGGGGTGGAGTGCTTTTGTTCTTCTCTGTAACCTGGCACAAGGAATTAGCTTTATTTCAGTATTTTTTTTATCCAGTTATCCTTTCCACTCATTGTACAGCACGGCCAAAACCTGTCCTCTTCTGAGATAGACTTCTCAGAAGTCTTTAATTGTGTTCTATCTAACAATATATACTGAACAGAAATGATTGAGCTCAAACCATTCCAAACTCCTCACAGCAGCCTTCAGCCTTCAGCCTTCTCCCCAAAATCTATTTCTGATGGAACGTTTCTCCATTGATAGCATAGTCCCAAAATTTCAATGTACTGGTCTTCTACAGTACATATCGGTCTCCCGTCGTGCAAAATATGCCTGAGAGACACGTGTCACATTTTGCATCACGAGGGCAACCACACCCACGCTAAATGTTATAACAATGCATAGCTGAGAGTGTTTTGGATGAGGGATGCAACAAATACTGTAAGACATGTAAGACAACCATAACTTGAGAAAACAGCAGAGAACACTATGAATCCCTCTCTTCCTTAGATGATACTCTGGCCGATTACCCATCATCCTGTGGGACTCCCATTCACAGTTGGCACATTACATTACATTAGTGGCATTTGGCAGATACTCTTATCCAGAGCGACATACAGTTGATTAGACTGAGCAGGAGACAATCCTCCCCTGGAGCAATGCAGGGTTAAGGGCCTTGCTCAGGGGCCCAACGGCTGTGTGGATCTTATTGTGGCTACACCGGGGATCGAACCACCGACCTTGCGGGTCCCAGTCATGTACCTTAACCACTACGCTACAAGGTGGCATCGGGATTTAATTCCTCCTTGGAATGGACCTTGTACAACAAGCCTTTCACCTTTTTTCCTGCCGCGGTATTCTTAAGTTTAACACCCCTGAAAATTACCTTCTAATTTTATCTCTTTAGGAGTGCATCTCACTGTTGTACTAACTGAACAGACTCACAGAAACAGGGAATAGGCAAATAATTTATGGCTGGACATGTCAAGCTGCTGTTGAACTGGCTTTAAAAACTGCACCGCAGTTCACCTGTGCTTTCAAGTGGCCTTTTATTACAGATATTGTGAAGCAAAAATGCTAAGGAGATGGAAGTCGATGATTTATTATTTGGCTTTCCATGAAACAGTCTGCCTGTTCAAGACATCCTGTATTTATGAATTGGACTAAAATTGGCATGGTGGATGAATACTACTGTTCTTCGCATGAAGTTGGCTTTCTGGATTGGCAGCACATGTTACTGCCACCCATTAGAGAGGGTTATGATCGCTGTATTTCATGGAATACTGTTCGAACCTCGATAGTGAGAAGTTGGCAGTATACATACAGCTATTGGCTGTGGTTCAAACCACTTTTTATAGGGGTCACAGTGGGAGCACAGGATATTAGACAGATTTGAAGCTTCAGTCTGCAGAAGGAATACAGGCGGAGATGCTGACATATGCTGAGTTTATAGCTCTGGGCATTAGCACAACATGTCTCTTGGATACTTTGAGTACAATCGATAAAACCAATACACCCAATTCACCTATAATACATGGAATTAATAGTTGATCCTATCAATTGATTTTGTATTATTTGTTTATTGTTACCTGTATTGTAGGTTCAGTCTTCTTTGTTTTATGAATGCAAGCTCCACTAACATAATTTTTTGCTTTTTCTCTATTTAAAAAGTCAGCATTTTTATACAATGCTTAAATTAGTAAGTAAAGCTGCTGGAAATAGTTTAAGAAACAAAAAACATTGTTTCTGAAACTTAAGGAAATACAATAACCTGAACTATGCAAATCCTAATAGCTAGCAAGCTATACTTATTTTATCTATTGCTGTACCTTTAATGTAGTATAATGAATGGACAATGTTCTGGTAAATTTCTGATTTATTGGTCTGATTTATGTTTTGACACTGTTATGTCCCAGTGGCTAAAGGCTACCTGTGTTAAGGTGTGTGTTACTTAGTGTCCAGGATCCAGGCTACGGCGGCAGTCTTGCTGCTCTGCTAAGCATTTGAAAGAATAGCGGACCATTGGAGAATAAATCTTAAGGGAAAGGAAACATTTCTTGACACAAAGAGAGAGGACATTGTTCTGTGTATTAGTGTCAGCATCACCTACGCTTGTGACTGCCGACTCAATATTGACTTTGCAAAGCAGCGTGATTCATTAATTGCAAAGGGATCTCTGTGATGGGAGTTCACGCTTGTGAATACAAAGGACATAGGAAATGAATGTACAATATTCAATCAAAGGGCGCATGTAGCACATACAATATGCTTGGCCATGTATGTTACAGGTTCTCTCTCAACATCAGTAGATAATAATTAACGGGGATGGGCACTCGCGACCCTGTCCATAATTAATGAATCGTACTGCTTTTAGAGAATTTAATATACAGTTCCTGCGCCGTGTGGATGTGAGGAGACTATTCTAGGCCATGATTAACTATTCATGTTTTTTCAGTAATCAGTTACTCTGTGTGGCAGTTACAAATTTGGCCATTGACAACATTAGATCATTGCTATTTTAAAAAGTGTTTAATGCGCTTGGCCTGTTCTTGATAGGGTCTTAAAGGCTCCCACAGATTAGCTTTTCAATTAACAATATTGCAACGCACTAAATTTTGCAGCACAGTTAATTATTTGAAATGGGGAAAAATGCAACCAAAGCTTCTGGTGGATATTCGACTGGATTGTCCTCTCTGTCCCTCTCACAAGGTCGTTCCTGTGCTCACCTTTTTAATACGAACCCCAATGAATTACGAAATGTTCTGACATGAAGACAAATGCAGCAATGTAATCGGTAAAATCATCAGTAACAAAATGACTCACTCATGCACTTTGCTAGGTTGCCAGTAGGTCTATCATTGATCTAGTAACCTTGGATATGGAATATCCTTGATACTAGGGAATTGCTGTATGGGCCTAAAATTATAAGCTATGCATATCCAATGCAGACCGCCTTTTTAAAATTATTGTTTATTTATCTACGTATTTGACTGACACCATTCGTTGGAGAGCATTAGTACCCTGAAATACTGTGCCTAATTAGCCTATTAGAGGATGGTTCTCTTTTCCATGCAATTCTTCCAATAAAGCATTGCTTGTACCTTGTATTCCACTGCAAATGATTTATACAGAATCATTCTTCCAGAATTGTATTGTTACAGAAATGTATTTGTAGTTTCACGTGGCGTGTGCGTGTGTGCGCATGTGTGCGTGTATGTCTGGGTGTGAGTGTGCTCTATATTCTTTTGAATGAGCCTGTCGCCTTCATGTATTCCCTTGCAGATACGAATAGAGCCAGCTGTCACATTTACTTGTCATTACAAGAGACAGCCCTTCATCTTTTTCACTTAGAAGTGGCAAAGGTAAAAAAAAAGGAAAATTTGTGTCGCAGTCTGGGGACTTATTTTAGTAGCGCTTTTTATTTTTCTCTGTCACTTATCCAGATGCTGTCCTTACGTGACAACACTTCGTCTCTTCAACCGCCAGGACTCTTTAAGGATTGTAGTTGCTTATTTGTTCCATGTTTTTTAATGCCCCCTTAAAACACTGCACGTTTTTTCCCTGCTGGTAAAAAAAAAAAAACAAGTTCAAAGGGACTCGTGGGAACGGCATACGTTTTAGCAGGGCCGCCGTTTTTTGAAAATGCGGGCTCCTCGTGGGGCTGGAGCTGTCTGGCGGCCCCGAGTCTGCTAATTGGAGTGCGTCGCATTGTCTGTGAGGCCTACTCTCCTGGTTGATGTAGGTTTACGGTATTTCATGAACGGAAACCCTTGTTATTTCCTCCGTTGTCTCCGTAAGGTATTGTGCTTAGAGCCCCGCTGGATGACGGGGACGTATTTGGGATTACAGCGGGAAGAGTAAAACGCGGGGGATTAGGGGTGCGCTGGCGGCGGGATTTGACGCCGCAGTTGTAATTGTGACTTTGCATCGCGGCTTTTCTCTGACCCGGAATGTCACGGTTCGCCGCTTCGGATGACACGTGATCATTTTCATCCCAGCGAACACGAAATATATTTGGGATTATTCTTCATGGTTATTATCACATAGCTTAAACTGCATGCCAGCGGCTTATTGCAATTATGAGAGCGTGATGAACATCTGATTATGGGCGATCTGCTGCATTTTATAGGCTCATTTTCTTTAGCGGTAGTTTGGCGCGATCCTGATTAATACTCGTTTTGTTGCTCTGAGGACGTAGATTAAAAGAAAGGATTCGTGTTTCTCACGAAGGGTTTAGCTGTTGTCTCGATATATACCACACTGTGACAAAAACCCCAATGAAAATACAATATTTTGCACAAAACCTTTTTTAAAATTTATTTATTTATTTATGCTACTATGGCAACTTGCGTGTGACCATTGCAGCAGCCTATCGAAACCGGTCGATGAGCCAGGTCAGTGCATCTGTCTCAAGGTGGGCTTCCTTCATGGCCCGTGGAGATGTCCTCAGCATGCAGTCATCCACAGTGCGGGGCCGGTCTGATCTGGGGGGCCACGCTCACAAGCCCAGCTGTCCTGAAACGTCTGAGGCACCACTGCGCTGACGTCAAATCAAATGTGTTTTTGTTTTCCTCGGACAAAGACACATCAAATCGAACAGGAGTAGCAAAGGCATAAAGGAAGGATGTTGGTTGAAAGCAAAGACTCTCCTTGTTGCTCTGGGTATGAGAAGTTATTATGAGCCACTGTTTATGATTCATTCAGCAAGGCAGCAATTACCGGTTTCATGAATCCTGGTGTGGTGGAACTTTGACTTACACAGCCTTAAATTTAGCATGCCTTTGCTATATTTCTATATTTCCTTCCTTCCCTCCCTACCTCTCTCTCTCTCCCTCCCTCTCTCTGTCTCTCACTCCATCCCTCCCTCTCTCTCTCCCTCTCTCTCTCCCTCCCTCTCTCTGTCTCTCCCTCCATCCCTCCCTCCATCTCTCCCTCTCTCTCTCCCTCCCTCCCTCTCTCTCTCTCTCTCCCTCCCTTCCTCCCGCTCTCTCTCTCTCTCTCTCTCTCTCTCTCTCTCTCTCCCTCTCTCACCTACACCTCTGGGAAGTTAACCCCTCTCTCCCTACATCTCCTTTTGCGAGATTAACCCTTCCGTATCTGTCTCTGATTTCTTGTGTGTCAAGGCAATAAACTCATCTCAGTCTTTGAGGAATGTTTTTTTTTTTTCTTTTGCAGGAGGATGAGTCCAACACACTGGAAGAGGAGGGAAAAGACATAGCAGATATGAAGAAGTTTCTCACCCAGAAGCTGACCAAGTTACCATGGAAACCAGAGGTAAGACCACAGACTGCATAAAAAATACGGGCAATGTGATGTCACTCGTTGACTTTCGATGAGCTTGTGTAAAGTGTTTTGAAATGCCGCGAGTGCAGTTTTCATGCCACTGTGTTGTACATATTGGAGTCAGAGACCCCCCTGTTTGCTGTGCAGTGACTCAGCACTTAAAGAAAACCACACTGCTATTAGTGAGCAAAATCTCTCAATAAGACCAGTAAGTGAGCTTCAGAAATGGCTTTTGGCTGTTCGGATAAGACGCAATTCTTTTGAACACCTAATTATTTCAAAATCCTGACACGAGTGCGCTGTATATTTCTTTAATAGTTTTTTTGTTGTTCGCTTCTCATGTCTGGATGGATTTGGAAAAAGCAGCACTTTGGCCGGCCCTGTGTGTGTTATATAAAAACGCAGAGCTGTCAACCTGGAGGTGAAATGGGCAATCAGTGGTGTCCATTTGTGGCATTTTTCCGTGCCGTCAGGGTGCATTTCAGTTATCGAGAAAGGCTGCTTTTAAAGGTCGTAAAGACAAATGGGGACGGGCACTCGCGACCCTGTCCTTCTGAGTCTCTGAGACGTCTCTGCCGCGCATGTCGTTTGCTTGCTCCTACTGCACCTACTGTAGGGGGCGAAATTGGCTCAGGAGGTAATAATCGGGCGGTCGGGAGGTTGCTGGTTTGATCCCTGGTGTGTGAGTGTTGAGTGTGAGTGTGTGTATGGGTGAATGAGAAGCATCCGTTGTACAGAGCTTTGGATAAAGGTGCTATATAAATGCAGACATTCACCATTTACCATGGTTACAGGTCTATACATTGTCCCTCTTAGAGTCCCTGTGTCCCAGGTGGGAATTACAGGGACAGGTGGTGCAGGAAGGGCATGCTGGGATCCGCCATCGTTGTCACGGATACGAGGGATTGAAGAGCGTTGCGGTTAAATTACAGCGTAGCCTGAAAGCCGTAGCTCGGTCCGCAGGGATTGCCCCCCCGCTGCAGACACTGGGGACGGTTCTGGCAGGCTGCTGTACACAGGACCGGTGGAGACAGGATTACAGGCCTGTGCTCAGACACTCTTCTCCACATCCAGCATCTGCGTCCTCTTCTAGAACATACTGTATGATAAACGTTACATTGTATTACATGTCATTTGGCAGACGCTCTTATCCAAAGCGACGTACAGTTGATTAGACTAAGCAGGAGACAATCCTCCCCTGGAGCAATGCAGGGTTAAGGGCCTTGCTCAAGGGCCCAACGGCTGTGAGGATCTTATCAACCTTGCGGGTCCCAGTCGTTTACCTTAACCACTACGCTACAGGCCCCCCAGTGCTCAACTGAAGGTATATTCACTTGACTAATTTGGTTGCTGAGTCTTGGGTAATGATGTTGGTGCGACTAAATGTTTTTATTTTGAAATCTCCCAGGCTCTTTTTGAACCGATAACCAAACCATTAAATAAGACCTGCAAGTTTTAGGCTTGGAGAGGGTGGCACTGAATGTGAGTGCCCAGTTTAATCTGAATGAAGTCTGTTTTATTCTATTCAGTTTTGCTCTGGGGACAGTGCAATGAAGCACAGTAAATCCACAGTGAAATACTTTTTTTTGTCCGTTTCTCAGTGGCAAGGGTGCCATTTTACAATTATTAAAATGACGGCACTTGAATTATGGGAAAGGGACAGCCTTGTCTAGCAGGTAATCTTAATTAGACTTCGGCATTGGGTATGGTTTTGGTGGGTATAGCATGGGTATAGTTTTGGTATTGAGCTGCCAGAGAAGTTTTGGAATCAGGACAGAACACGCCGGAATGTCAGTGGCAGTGAAGGACGCAGTTCTTAACAGGCCTGTGGAATACATTAGGATAAATTGTTTTATTTTTATTTTTTTAATGTAGTAGAGTAAGAATGGCCACGGGCTGTTCTCTGTAAAAACGATCTTTATTTTTCTTTTCTATTATCATTTGACATGTGCTGTATCTCTAATTGCAGCTTGAAATTGGTTTTGTTTAATTTTGCTGGAAAAAGCAAGTCGATAAGCATTTGGAAACTGTCCCTGGAGGAGAAATGTTTCTTTGAGACTCTGAGGACATGCTCTCAGAAGATATATGAAAGTTTGCTACTTGAACCAGTGCTCTGCTTTTTAATATTTCAGATACACATTTTTTGTGTTTTGAAGTGCGTTTACATGCTGTTTGCCTACTGTATGTAGGACCTGCAAGAGGAAGTACCCTGCCTCTATCTGGCCTGTGCAGGCATTGTATGAGGGCCCCACATTCATGAGTCTGATATAGCGAGTCACAGTTCAGCTCCACATGCATGAGTCTGGTACAGAGAGTCACAGTTCAGCTCCACATACATGAGTCTGGTACAGAGAGTCACAGTTCAGCTCCACATTCATGAGTCTGGTACAGAGAGTCACAGTTCAGCTCCACATGCATAAGTCTGATATAGCGAGTCACAGTTCAGCTCCACATGCATGAGTCTGATACAGAGAGTCACAGTTCAGCTCCACATTCATGAGTCTGATACAGAGATTCACAGTTCAGCTCCACATTCATGAGTCTCATACAGCGAGTCACAGTTCAGCTCCACATGCATAAGTCTGATATAGCGAGTCACAGTTCAGCTCCACATGCATGAGTCTGATACAGAGAGTGACAGTTGAGCTCCACGTACATGAGTCTGATACAGAGAGTCACAGTTGAGCTCCACATGTGACTCATTTTTTGACTCTCTGTATCAGACTCATGTACGTGGAGCTCAACTGTCACTCTCTGTATCAGACTCATGCATGTGGAGCTGAACTGTGACTCTCTGTACCAGACTCATGCATGTGGAGCTGAACTGTGACTCGCTATATCAGACTTATGCATGTGGAGCTGAACTGTGACTCGCTGTATGAGACTCATGAATGTGGAGCTGAACTGTGAATCTCTGTATCAGACTCATGAATGTGGAGCTGAACTGTGACTCTCTGTATCAGACTCATGCATGTGGAGCTGAACTGTGACTCGCTATATCAGACTTATGCATGTGGAGCTTAAAACCGAACGAGTCACAGTGCAACTCTTTGCCGGAGTCACATTCCGGCATGCACACAGAAAGTCAGGGTTCAGACTCAGAGCCAGAGTATTGCTGTGGCTGCCAAACCCCATTATCCTATAATGGACGTCTCTGCTGAGGCTAGCTGGCTCATTACTCCTTACATTAATTATCTTTATGGAGTTTTGTGGCCCATATAACGCAGGCCAAAAGGTGGTGGTGATTAGCATGATTGTTTATTGCATGATAATCACACACACATGACCAGGGTTTACATATCAGAGGCAATGGTGCACATCTCCCTAGCGTATCTCCGCTTATGGAAATAAATAAATGAATACACTGCAGCATATTGAAATTATTGTCAGAAACAGAACAGATATTGTGATACTTCATAATATAAGGACAACTATGCAAATTATTGCAGCTTTACGATATCGGCATATATTAAAATACATTGCTGTGAAAATTTTATTTTCCAAAAAGTCTGTGCCTGTGCAGTATATCGCCGTATATTCCATTACTGTGAGGGAGCATTGCTTGATCGCTTTTGAAATGAAGTGCTGTATATTCACAAGGCCTTTTAGCTGAATGTGCTGAAATGCTAATGCGCCGAGGTCTTCACTTGGCTTTTGTCACACTGTCCAAATTTCCCCCAAAAAAATAAATGCAAGCGTGCTCCTCAATGCTAATGAAAGATACAGATTTGATTTGGGTTTTTTTTGTGTTGGTGAGGAGCCACTTTGCCATCCATTTCTGTTCTGTTCAGCATGAATATTAGTGTCTGTTGTAAGGATCCTCTTGGAATTGAATCTCCTGTCAGGCCTGGCATTGTTGGAAATGTTTCTGGGACAGTGCTGTTGACTCTGTCACGGTTCCACGGGGCAGGAGAGGGAAGCAGATGGACACTACGTTCTGCCCAGCGTGGAGGTCAAACCCGGCTGCATCACTCAGCGTCCCGCTCTCAGAATGTTCTGTGGGCCTGCGGGTCTCTGCAAGGGGGTGTCAATCTCTTTTCCAAACGCTCTTCTTACACAAACTCACACTCCCGACATAAACTCGATACTGCTTACGCAAACTCACCCCCTACACAAACTCATACTGCTTACACAAACTCACTCCCTACACAAACTCATACTGCTTACACACTCACACTCCTTACACAAAGACTCCCTACACAAACTCACACCCCTTACACAAACTCACACCTTTTACACAAACTCACACTTCTTACACAAACTCATACTCCCTAAACAAACTCACACTCCCTACACAAACTCACACCCCTACACACACTCACACTCCCTACACACACCCACACTCCTAACACAAACTCACTGGTGTTTTCATGAGCGTTCACCCCTCCCCGGTACTTTTGAAACCTAGGAGTTTTTTTTTCTTCACTTTCTGTTTTTCAGCCATTCTTCCTCTTTCCAAACCCCCTCATTTCCATAGTCCTCATCCTACGTTTGTGAAATGAGCAGGGCTTATCTCCGTCTCTTTCTGCAGTCTCTCTCCGCCCCTCTCCGCCCGCTCCGCAGCGCTCCATCGGAGCCGGAGACGTCGGGGAGAAATGGAGAGGGTGACCGCGCGCGGGGATGACCTTTGTGTTCCCGGCGTGATTTACGAGCTCTCCACCTCCGGTTATCGAATGCCATTACGCTCCGTTTGAGAACGGCGCGGCGCGTGATGAGCCTCCTGGAGGCCTCATCGGGGAACAATGAGGACAGGGCTCTAATGGGCCTGGATCTGCACTGACTCATCCATCCTGCACCTGTCCGCCGTTTTTTAATAGCCCCATTTTGAATGGAAACTTTTTGTTTATTGATAGGCCTCATCTAGAGAGTAAATAGGCGGCTCGATCTAAACATTGTCCTTTTCTTTTCTTTTTTTTGCGATGAAATGTTTCAAACAGAACATTCAACAGTCTTCTCCCTCCCCTATTTCCTGAGGGCACGACTCGCAGATTGGAGAATGAGCGAGCGTTGTGTTTTGACATTTGAAAACATTGTCCTTTTCGAAGAATTACCCGGCCGTGAACCATCAAGTTGTGTTGTGATTTACAATTTTTACATTTTAGCCATGTAGCAGATGTTCTTATGCATAGCGACGTACACAGTACACATTCTTTGCATGCATGAATACTACTGGAAATGTAGTATTCTATATTTATTTATATTAATGCAACTCAGGTTAAGTAACTTGCTGGAGACTGACAACCTCCTAATTAGTGTTAATACTAATTAAAGTTTTAACTGCTTGAAACATAATTAAACTACATTGTTGATGGTTAGTTATAATAATACATCAATAATGAAATGGTAGTAAATGTGTTGTTGTAGAGTTGGCGTTGTTTATTAAACTCGGGGAAGCTCCTTGGTAATAAAATATTGCTTATAAGATTCAGGCTGTATACCTCCCGAATAAATTATTTGCTAACATTTAATAAAGTTGGCCTAAACATCCCAACCTTTCCGTGTCACTAGCTGTGTATTTATCTACGTAATTATTTTTAATGGTAGTGTCCCCTTAGCCCCTACTAGTACTTTTAATATTTATTTATTTATCTGTATTCTGTGCTCATTTTATTTTCTGCTGTACTCTGCTGTCCTTGGGTACAGTTCAGATCTATCTCAAGTAAAATGTATTTATATTGTCATTGTATCGTGACGGTGTAAAACATATAAAATAACCCAGCCCTGAAGCATCAGTCCAGAGAGCTGGCACAGCTTCCTATATAAAGCAGTGCTGACATTCTGCTTGTCTGTTCTGTGCAGAGATATGTCCACAGATACTCCCAGAGGATTCCTTGTCTCATCCGATCAGAGAGTGAGCTAAAATGGGAAGTCCATATTTGTAAACCCAGACGCCTGTGTGTGTGCGTGTGTTGGATGTGTGCGTTCTCTTCGGTGCATGTGTTGTGTGTTGTGTGCACTCTAGGTGCATGTGTTGTGTGTACTCTGTGTTGTGTGTTGTGTGCACTCTGAGGTGCATGTGTTGTGTGCACTCTGCGGTGCTTGTGTTGTGTGTACTCTGTGTTGTGTGTTGTGTGTTGTGTGCACTCTGAGATGCATGTGTTGTGTGTTGTGTGTACTCTGTTGTGTGTTGTGTGTACCCTGTGTTGTGTGTTGTGTGCACTCTGAGGTGCGTGACTTGTGTGTTGTGTGCACTCTTTGGTGTGTGTGTTGTGTGCGCTCTGTGGTGTATGGTGTGTGTTATGTGTTGTGTGTCGTGTGCACTCTGAAGTGTGTGTGTTATGTGTTGTGTGCACTCTGTGGTGTGTGCTGTGTGTTGTGTGTCGTGTGTCCTCTGATGTTCGTGTGTTGTGTGTTGTGTGCACTCTGCGGTGCTTGTGCTGTGTGTTGTGTGCACTCTGAGGTGTGTGTGGTGTGTGTTGTGTGCACTCTGTGATGCGTGACTTGTGTGTTGTGTGCACTCTTTGGTGTGTGTTATGTGTTGTGTGTCGTGTGCACTCTGAAGTGTGTGTGTTGTGTGCGCTCTGTGGTGTGTGTTGTGTGTTGTGTGTCGTGTGTCCTCTGATGTTCGTGTGTTGTGTGTTGTGTGCACTCTGAGGTGTGTTGTGTGTTGTGTTGTGTGTGCTGTGTTGTATGGTGTGTGTTGTGTGTTGTTTGTTGTGTGGTGTGTGTTGTGTTTTGTGTGTGTGGTGTGTGTGTTGTGTGTGTTGTGTGTGTGTGGTGTGTGTGCTGTGTTGTATGGTGTGTGTTGTGTGTGTTGTGTGGTGTGTGTGTTGTGTGTGTGGTGTGTGGTGTGTTGTGTGCACGGTGCAGGTGCAGCTGTCTCGCTCCAGGATGTGTTATTGCACCATGCAGCCCATGGCTGGTGGAAACTCCATGCCGCCCACCACACCGGCTTCAATTAAATCAGTTTGAGGCTATATATAGGACAGAGCCTGGTGGGATCAGTGATGCGAGATAGTGTGGCATGGAGCGCTTCCTTACAGACTCACTACTGCTGCTCTTCTTTTTCTCTCCCGCTGTCTCTTTCCATCTCTATTTCATCCTCTCTCCATCCTCTTCCCCTTTCTGTTTATTTTTCTCTCTTTTTGTAAATTTATTTTCCTCTCTCTGCGCCCCCTCACCCCTCTTGTTCTCGAACTGTCTCATTTGTTTGACCCCCATTTTCTCTAGCTCCCTGTTCCCCCACCTCTAGCCCTCTCTCCCTCTCTCCCTCTCTCCCTCTCTCCTCTCTCCTCCTTGTTCTCTCTTTGTAAGCCTCATCCTCTACGCCGAGCTGGTTCTCGCTGGCATAGCGCTAAACGCGCGTGCGAGAGGAACGCACATTTGAATACGTGAGAGAGAGAAAGCGAAGGGGATTGATCTTCACCGTCAGAAAGGCACTAACTCTTCAATTTTTTCTTCCCGATATGAATTTATGTAGATACACTTATACAAATACGCGTGTTGAGGTTATTTGCGTGGAGTGTCTCCCCTCTGCAGCCTGTGCTTGTCGCGCGGCTGAGTGTTTTACGACGCTTGCGCTGCTCTGCGAGAGGTCCCGGGGTCTGGGAGCGGGGAACAGATGAATAACCAGCCGATACATCAATGAGCTCGTGTCTAATCTGAACTCACCGACAGCATGCACTGAATAAAAACCTGATATGCTAACGGCTGCTCTCACTCAGGGAGCCTGGAGCATTGGGTATTTTTCGGGCGAATGAATTTCCTTGCACCACCTTCCTGTAAATGTTTAAAAAGTATATCTTGGAAACATTTTTATAAAGAAAGGAAATATTTCATTCCTGTTATAGGTGACAAGTAACTAACATATTATGGCGATGGACAGAACCAAACTGAACTTGTCAGATATTAAAATATAGTATTAAACGTACACGGGAATATGTATCCATACAGTATGTATCAAAAGTGTAATGTTGGTTATTAATTTTGTGTGAATGAAACACCTTTTATTATTTTATAGCCCTGGGATGCCCCTCATTAGGGGCCAAATTTTAATTTGCTTGGTCTGTGTGTCGGTGAATAGAAGTTGTGTTTGTGCACACCTGTCACGGCGTTAGTCTATTTGTCGGTGAATAGAAGTTGTGTTTGTGTACACCTGTCACGATGTTAGTCTGTTTGTCGGTGAATAGAAGTTGTGTTTGTGCACACCTGTCACGGCATTAGTCTGTTTGTCGGTGAATAGAAGTTGTGTTTGTGTACACCTGTCATGATCTGTTTGTCAGTGAACAGAAGTTGTGTTTGTGTACACCTGTCATCAGTGCTAGTCTGTTTGTAGGTGAGTGGAAGTTGGAACCTGTCACTGAATAGATACTAGCTGCTATGATACTGGCAAAAGCGCAAGGACCTCAGAGTAAGGCGGCACTTTGATGGTGCCCCCTCTTGTCACATCGATACTACAACAGGGGGTGTCAAACGTATTCTGGAGGACAAGAGCATCTGCATGTGTTTTTATGTGGTTCCCTTTCAATCAGGAGCCATTTTAAGCCTTGGTAATACGGTGAACACTTAATGTACAGCACCAAGGTGGAGACCAATGTTATGTTAAATGCTAAAATGTCCCAAAAACCAGCCAGAACAGCAGCCCTGGGACTATAATCTCCTGCGATATGGAGGAGGAACCTGCACTCCTCACAGGGCGGACAGATGAAAGGAACAAAAAGACTGTAAAAAGCGAGCTCTAAACAGTTCAGCTGAGGATTTGGCAGGGGATTCTGGGAGCTCCTACCGTTAGCAGCGCAGGGTGAAGAATTTGAACTCCAGCTGGCACGAGTGTGAGCGCGGCTGACAGTTTAAGGGGGGAGAGGCGTCTCATTAGGGCGGAGACGCGGTCGTCGGGGGCGACAGTTCTGACAATTACTCTAATGCCGTAATCAAAGTGGCGCGTGGCTTGGGCACGGACCAGATCGCCGTCACCGTTCCCAGGCATCCTGGGAGGAAAGGCAGGTCAGTCCGTTTCCATGGAGATCCCGTTTACGTGCAGCCAGTGACGAGGGAAGGAGGCGAAAGGGGAGGAGATTAGCCGACCCTGAGCGGAGGGTCCTACCTGGACCTGGCCTCATGGTTACCGCCAGTCTGGTTTCCATGGTTTCACAAAAAAAGGTTTCTTGGACTGGAGGTTGCCATGGTGTCTGGTTGAGCTGTAAAGTGTATATGTAGGTCAGTGACATCATTAGTTTAGTACCTGAATTTCCAGACCTTCCAGTTTTTGTAAATGTGGGTGTGAAGTTATGGATGCTAATTTAAAATGAAACTTGTACGAATGTAATAACGAATAGAATGGAATTAATAGAATTAATAGAACCTTATCTCACAGAATCACGTGAAACAGCCAGGACTAGAAATAAAATCCCACAAAAAGCTGTGCACTAAAAAATAAATGGAAGAATCTATCAAGAGCTTAACGTGCATTTTTACTGAGACCCAGTTCTGCTTTTGGGATAAATACGGTCTCTCTCTGACCCCAACCTTGTAGGATAAGGAAACCGTTCTCGGTGTGCGTGTGCATGTGCTTGTGTGTGTGCTTGTGTGTGTGCTTGTGTGTGTGTCTGTGTGTGTGTGTGTCTGGGAAGGGGAGGGCCACAGAAACATTCACCGCTCCCCAAACTAATGTTCCCAGAAAGTGACATCAATTTTCCCCGGGTCCTGTCGAAGAACTCCCCGTGGAAACACTGCATAAAAGCGAAGGCAGAAATAGAAACGGCGCAGGGGGAAGCTGGAGATCGGACATTGTTCTTAATCGAACGGGGTGCCGGGGACAGCCGGAGACGGACGCTGGGGCCGGTAGTGGAGTCGGAGTGAGCGGGGATCGAGCTGTTGCCCTGTCCTGTGTGGTCACAGGGAAGCGTGGAGGATTTCTCTGTCTCCGGCTGCCTGAGAGAGGCACCAGGCTGAGGCCTCACCCCCGGAGCTAATCGATACCTGTGAAATAGTACATTCCTGCACAGCTGAAAGCTTTTCTGCGTCTGAACGGCTCCCATATTGATCACGGTATCAGTCTGATATCAGAGAGGAATTCAATCGCAATAAAACTGATTGCCAGACTCCCATCGGTAACACCACTCGGAAGCCTTGGAGATCCGAGAGAGCCGTGTCCTGTTCAATCTGCGATATGAATGCTTTATGGTGTGTGTGTGTGTGTGTGTGTGCGCGCGCTTTGAGAGAGACGTGTGAATGAAAGGGAGAGCCTGGTGATCACACTTCGCTGTATAACCACAGCGTGCCAGGAGCTCGATTGGTAAGAACAGCTGTGAGTCAAACAGTTTTTATGTTGTTTTTTTTTTTTTTTTTCAGCAAGGACAAGCTGGGGGCCGAATGGCTTTCTGAGAGCTTTACTGATGTTTGTTTCCCCCCACGCGGTGAGACTCCGGGGCTGATGGGAGTTTAAGTGTTCTGGATGGGGAGCCGCGGCGTGAGCTAGCCTCGGAGGACTCCGGCGGCTGTGTGCGGCTCTCGTTCAGCGCGCATTCGCTCAGACTCCTCCACGCTGCCTTCCTGTGTGGGCGCTGTCGTGTTGGGCTCCTGCTGATGTGGAGAGGGGGGGTCGGGGGGAGGAGGTGGGGGGTGGGGACGCAGGGCTGAGAGATGAGTGATTGAGACAGGGGCTGAGTGGAGGATCGTACCGTTAAGCCGATCTTTTCCGGTGCGGTAACCCTGTATGAAAATGAGCCCGCGTGGACGTATGTTAGCATATGTTTGCACGTTCGAGCGTGCGTGAGTGTGTGCGTTTGTGGTCTGTGGGTTTCAGTGTGTTTGCATGTGTGTGTGTGTGTGTGCATGGGCGGAACGGTTTGTGTGCGTGAAGGAATGCACAAATGTGTGCGCACTAAGGTGTACATCTACACACACACACAAACCAGCGTATTGCCAGCGTGCATCTGTGAGTACCCAAGTGTGTGTGTCCTCAGAGGTATGAGAGTGTGTCCTCGGTGGTACGACAGTGTGTGTAGAGTTACGAGAGCATTTGCCCTCGGGGTCGTCGATCTGGCCTCCGCCCTGTTTCCTGCTGCGTTTCGCTTGGTCTCTCCACCAGAACCCTGCAGCATAATGCACTTTAGCGGGAAAGGGATGCGTTGCGCACTGTGTGAAAATCTCCTTTTCCTGTTTCTGCACTGCTCCACATCGTCCCGCTAGTTCTAGCCTAACAGCCGCTGATCGTCTACTCTGCCCACGGACTCCGGGAATCAAAGAGTATTTTACCTCCACAGCCGTTCAGGCCTTAAGCACGCAGGCTGAGACTGGACCTGGGAATATTTTAGGCAGCTCATACTCTGATGTTCTCACATTTTTTTCGTTAGACAAATTCACTGTTCAGCAAACGGCTTTGTAGCTTCAGAACCTTGCAGTCTTATCATGTAAAGGCTATGTTACCCTACATTCAAGGTAAATCCAAGGGCTCATAGACCTTTTCTGTTCTTTCAGATATGGCAAATCACGCTCTCTCAGTAGTAATAGATACTCAGTGAGCACTTTATTAGGTATTTATTTGACTTTTTATTACAGTGGTCTTCTACTATTGTGGCCCACCCGCTTGAAGGTTTGACGTGTTGTGCATTCAGAGATGCTCTTCTGCATAACACTGTTGTAATGCATGGTTATTCAAGTTTTGGTTGCCTTCCATTCTCATCTGATCTCTCTCATTAACAAGGCGTTTTTGCCCATAGAACTACTGCTCAATGGCTGTTTTGTTTTTTTTTCCCACCATTTTCTATAATCTCTGGAGACTATTGTGCATGAAAAACAATCATGTCTTTTGCACCTCTTCCACAGTATAAAGGCCAGGCTAACCTACATGTGTTTGAAGACTGGTGTGGCTCCTCTGTGACTCAGCTCAGGAAGAACCTCCACTTCCCCCTCTACCCCCACGTAAGTGTGTGTTTGTGTTATCTGTGTGTGTGTGTGTATACGTGTGTGTTTGTGAGCGTGTGTGGTTGTCTGTGTGATACTGTATGTGGTGAGTGTTTCATATGTGTACATGTGTTTGTGATATGTAGTGTGTGTACCTGTTTGCCAATTGTGAGTGTGTGTGGGCTTGTGCAGAAGTAATTTGATTTCCCTCCATTATTCCCCACACTAATCCATCCATCCATCCATCCATCCAGCTCCCATCTTTCTGCTCAATCTTTTCACTTCCTGCAGATCTGACAACCCAGCTTCACATTTACTTTGTGCTGCTCGTAACTCTTTAGTTTATGACTGATTAATATTCATTCGCATTTCCCCTTCTTTGAAATTATTAACATTATTGTGCAAAATAATAACAAATATTCTGCCATGCAGTTAAAAGCTCTGGAATGCTTTGAAGATTGTGTGATTGCTCTCACCCTCCCTCCCTGCCTGGGCTGGTGTCCCTGATGTGGACCAGCAGAAGAGCTCCAGTCTGTGCTGCAGACTCCTCCAGTCTGTGCTGTTTACTGAAAACGCAGGGCGTTTACAGCAGCACTGTCTGTCAGGCCAGGCTCTGAGTATCAGACCACAAACAGACCGAGCGCAAAGCACTGCACACCGAGCTAACGCTCGGATAAACAAGTCGCTTTGTATTTCTGTGTGTGTGTGTGTGTTTATGTGCACACATATCCAAGAGTGGCTTCATAAATGGTCAATGAGTTTTCCTTTCCAAAGTCAGATTGTTGTTGTACTGTATGTATGTTTATGTATGTTTGCGTATGGATGAACGGCATGTGTGTCTCCGTTTGTGTGCGTGTGTGTCTGTGCATGTGGAGTTTGTTTGGACATATTTCCATGGGCGGCTTACATAAACAGTCCATGCGTTTTTTAATTCCACAGTCAGATTGTATTTGTATGCTTTGTGTGCGTTTGTCGGGGCGGTAGGTTTTCTCTTCGGCTCACAAACAGATGGTGCGTTTTTTTAAATTCCAGACGAGGACGACGGTGAAGAAACTGGCCGTGGCTCCCAAGTGGAAGAACTACGGCTTGCGGATCTTCGGCTTCATCCACCCCTACAGAGACGGTGAGGGCCAGAGCCCGGGCCGGAACATGCCGGGAACCTTAGGGCGCCGGTGGGCGGGCGGGACCGGTGCACCGCTCCCTTTGCCATTTAGTGTTTGTTTTCTCTGCTTGTTTGAGCCGAAATGCCTGCCTGCGAGCTGTGGTCCTCCCACCTGTCTTCTTCAGGTCAGCTTTATAAATAGAGAGAATAAGTTCTGTGAGCCAGGCATCGAACAAGTTTGCCTGAGGGCACTGTCTGCAGCAGTATTTGCACACGCTCATGGAGAGCCACACACAGTCGCTTATATGCACAAACATGCATATACGCACACACACACACACACACACACACAGAACTACACACACTTGCCACTTCCCCTTGCCTCCTGCAGCAGTTTTCTCCACACTCATGTAGAGCCACGCACATCACGCACAGACATACAGTATACATATACATTACATTACATTATTGGCATTTGGCAGATGCTCTTATCCAGAGCGACATAGAGTTGATTAGACTAAGCAGGAGACAATCCTCCCCTGGAGCAATGCAGGGTTAAGGGCCTTGCTCAAGGGTACAACGGCTGTGCGGATCGTATTGCGGCTACACCGGGATTAGAACCACCAGCCTTACATGTCCCAGTCATGTACCTTAACCACTACGCTACAGGCCGCATGCACACGCACACATGCACACACACACATAAGCATGCACACACACAGGTACACGCATACATATGGAGCTAGACACACTTAACACACCCATGTAGAGCCACACGCAATTGCATTCACGCACAGACATATAGTATACATATATGCACACACAGAGGTACACACACGCATACACATGGATTTACACACACTTAACCCCCTGCCCCTGGCCTCACATCCATGCACACAGCAGCGTAGGGGGCTCGATGGTTTGTCTGTTTGACTTTCAGCCCCTCCTTAATTAATACGGCCTCTTTCCCTCCCTGCAGGGGACTTCCAGTTCGCCGTGGCCTCAGATGACAACTCTGAGTTCTGGCTGAGCCCAGACGAGAACCCCCTGAATGCCCGGCTGCTGGTCTTCGTAGGCCGGGTAAGAAACAGAGAGGATAAAATATCTGTGCTAAATGTAGCTTCAATATTGTCAGAATATGTGACATACATTGCCCTAATAATACATGTATAATAATATCCTGATAGTATCATAAGTGTGTCTAATATCATAATCACCAAGCTTTTTGCATGCATTTAAATTGTACACATATTTGAAACACTTTTTTTAGGAGGCCCCAAATCTTTTGTACATTTTATATTCTTTTAAAAAGTTTGATGTACTTTCCTCGTGTATTTCGATTACACGTCTTTGGCATTTGGCCTTGAGCAGTATCAAGCACCCGTGTTTAAAAAATGATACAAAAGGAAACAAAAACGTATTTGATGTAAGTGTGGATATACAAATTGCTTTCCACTCACGCCGGCTTGGCCTCCAAAGAACCTTTTTATCGCAAAGCTTTGGCCAGGCCTTGCCTCTGTAAGCTGCATCTGAACCCTGCATAATAACTCTAAAACCTCGCTCAAATCTCACAGATCATCTCTGTCTGTCACTGAGGTCATCCACACAATGCCTCTGAATAGTTTTAAACAGCAGAATTTGTTCTATTTTTGCACTGATGGCAGGACAGGATTGCATTTTCCGAAGAGGTTGTTACATTTTAATTTTTTTGCAAAATGTAAAAAAATTGTGGAGACATGCTGAAGTGTATTGAATTACGCCATTAAAAATCCAATCATATTAAAGACATAATCATTGCTGTCGAGTGGTTTCATGTTCTGTCTCTCTTTTTAAGGGGCCTTGTGTGGTATTGGAAAAGAGATGACACATGCATTACTTTAAATTTTGTGTCATTTCAGTTTTTATATGATTCCTGTAAGCAGGTCGAGGACAGGTTGCTCAGGGTGATCCAGAATTCAGTTTATATTCTTTGTTAAATATCTTAAAATATCTTACCCTTTGAAATGTAGGTTTTTTGGAATGTTTTTTCTTCTTTTCAAAATTCTGTCTGTATTGTTGAACTCCACTGCTCAGTTAAAAACATTGCAATCACATATTTGTGATCTTACACCTGAAAGGGTCAAAACTGCCTTGGCTGTAGGGGTATTGATAAGAGAATGGAGCGATTTTGTTAATTTTCTTTCCACAACACAACGTGGGGTAAGGGCAATAATGTAATGTTAAGTAACTGGCTTTGTAGGTTGCAGGTTTGGTTCTCTTGTACGAATTGCACCCTTGAGCAAGTTACTGAATCTGCATTTATTGGGTATGTAATCCAGTGGCTACTATGTAAAAAGAGTCTTGTGTGATGATAGAGTATGTCATAAGTAGCTTCACCCATTGTCAGTGTTGTGAAGCCATACTCTTCCAACACTGCTGTATGGAGAAACACTATTGCTTTAATAAAATATAATTTTCAAAGCGGAGAGTTCAAATAGGGATTTCATTGTTTTCTCATTATGGTTCTTGAATTTCAAGTCAGTCCTCAAAGACCATTAAAAATGGTATGCTATAAAATGTTTGAGAAAAAACAGCGGTGAGACCTTTGGGTGGATTATTGTAGCAGAATCCTCCCGGTTGGAGGCAGGGAGTCGTGGGTTTAGATCACAGCTCTGCCCATGCGGCTCTATAGCCTGACAGGTCAGGGAGTTCAGCCATTACGTTGTGATGGTGTCAGTTGTGTCTGCCGCCGAGGCTGATGGGAGAATAATGAGGTCTAGCTTGGCTCACCGTGTCACCCTAACAATCGCTCTGAGGCCAGCAGGGGAACAGGTGTGTGTGTGTGTGTGTGTGTGTGTGTGAGTGAGTGTGTGTGTGAGAGAGAGAGAGAGTGTGTGTGTGTGTGTGTGTGTGTGAGAGAGAGAGAGAGTGTGAGTGTGGGTGTGAGTTTGTGAGTGTGTGTGTGTGAGATAGAGAAAGAGAGAGAGAGAGAGAGAGAGAGGGAGAGAGATGTGTGTGTGGGAGAGAGAGAGAGAGAGAGAGAGAGAGTCTCTGTGTGTGTGCATGAACATGTGTGTCCATGTATGTGAGACAGAAAGCAATCAGATTCAGTCTGTTCCACTGAATCCCATCACATTATGTCAGTCCGCCTCACGGAACCGTGTTGCAAAGGTCTCGGCTTGTATTGTCACGCCGGAGAACGTGTTACGGGACAACTGAGTGACAAATTTCACCTCGGTCCATTTCGTAACCATTTTGAAATGCCAAATTATGTGCTGGGGGGAATAAGCGGACTCATTTAGTGCCAAATCACTCCGTCGGTTACGAAGCCTCCAAACGTGGTCACAGGACAGCCCTGGCAGACACCGGGTGAATGTCACGGATCGCAACATCTGTTGGATGAGATGTGACATCCGTATTAAATATGAGGTGGCGCAGATTGGGGCCCCCGACCCTGCTCCAGGAATCCCCCGTTGTTACAGAGAACACTGTGGGACACAATGTGACAAGCTCACCCCAAATTGCGAATGACATTTGCTCTCGCTTCTCGCAAAAGCCACCAGTGTGCTTAATGAGGGCTCACTTCAATATACTGCAAAACGTACCGTGCAGGGAATTGGGATTCTTAATGAGAGTCTGCCACGTGTGTGGGATCGCTATCTAAATGTCCTAACCAGATACAATATGAGCAAGGTTTCCAACATAAATCACAAATCGCAGAATCGCATATTATCATGAAAATAAATAAATAGGTTCAGCAAACCTGGTTTCTTTTGAGAAACTGTATCACTTTGAAGAAGCTCCCTGAAAACAGGATGTGACCCAAGAAATAGATCTGTAGTGCTTAGGACAGGGGTCTGAAACTGCAGTTCAGTGTCGTGCTTGCTCTTGGAAGGCTGCATCCAAGACTAAGTGTGTTTAGTTGAAATTTGGTACTTTCTTTACTGTGTGCTTGGGTCATGAAGTATGGTAGACTGTTCCACTGTAGTGATCCCTGGTGTAGGATTTTGAACAGGGCTGCGAGAGAAAGCAAAATTGAAAGCCTGTTATTGTTTGTGGGTCAGACAGACAGACAGACAGACAGACATACAGACGGACAGTGCATCCCTCTGGTCCTGGTCACATCCTGTTCTGCTGTCCTCAAGTTGCTCTCATTGTGTTCTACTGCTCTCCCTGCCCCAAACACGCTCAGCATCCAATCAGGCGAGCTCTGGTGGAGAGTGATGGACAGCAGAAGCCTCCAATGAGAATTCCGTCTAGTCTGCCAGTAGCCGTACTTTTCAAGTTCAAAAACAAACTGTCACTCTGACTAATTATCTCATTCCATTGAACTGTAATCTAACTGCAAGGGAAACGGCCACAGAAAAATGGCACTTTTGCCATTGACAGTTTTTTCTCTGGCCAATGGTAACGTGTCCCTTTTGCGGATTGTAGTGGCAGCCTTTGTACATTGCACCCAGGAACATGCTAAATTAACTTTGCTCGCTAAGCAATGTAACCCACATTAGCATTCATCATCGTATATTGTCTAACGTTACCAACATTTAACTTCAGATGTCAAGTATGTCCTCAGAACTATTACATGTATCAATGCATGTTAATACGTTATGCACAAGAGTGGCAATTATGGTTAGCTAATGAAGCTGTGAAATTTTATAACTGTAAACTGAGAAGTAGCCAGCAAGCTAGTTAGCTTGCAAGCTTGTGTAGCTCTGTGATTTGTAGACAAGATTGTTCTCTTCCTCTCTGACTAAACTGACTGAAGCTACAGCGGAGTGAGACCTTGTCACGTGATGAAACGATGACGCAACTACGGCATCATGATAGTCCAATCAGAAATCAGTCCGCTTTCTCATTGCTTACTCATCGCATTGTTCAGTGATTTTTGATGATCTCTCTTTCTTTTTGGTTCAGCCCGAAAAAAATGAGCCTGGTAAATTGTAAAATGATAGTGCCAGCTTCTATTGATGACTGGAATCTGAGCTTTGGGGCTGTAATTCACGCTTGAGAGAGTATGATTCATTTAGACACTCATAGAAAATGGATGGTAGGTTCATCAGTAATTCTATTTCTGGGCCATGGCAGCCATCTTGCGGCGGTGCCACTTGCGGAAGAACCGAATGGGCTTGATCACGTTTTCTTTCTCGCTATTATACAGTTTAATGTCTCATTCCCATGTGGCTTAAGTGCGACAAACAAATAAAATAATTTACGAATAAACCAAAGGACAGCTACTACTTCTAACAAATCTCTGGTGGAGACGGCAGTTCAATACCAAAACAATCTCTAATCTCTGTGCTTAGAATGATGAACTCTGGTCATATTTCTTAGTCTCATAACTGTGTAGCTTGGTGTTTTTACTGGTGTTTGCTGGTGGAAACTTCCTTCCCTTCAAACATTTCACAACATTTTTATCTCCGCAGTAGTAAAAAAAAAAAAAAGGCTATATAAACAAAATGATAACTTTCTCTGGACACTGAGGGACAATTATTCGATGATAAATGGCACGCTGTAAGCCAGGTTTGACGGATCAAAATTATCCCGTATCCTGTCAGCGGGTCGGCAAGGTGTCTCAATTGGAAATGTCAGCTTTTAAGGGAAGACACAGCGGTGGCTTCAATTAGAGACCTGATGAATATTGCAGAAGTGCAGCGGCAGCCTCTTAAAACATCTGAAATCTCCAAGTTAGCAAAGCACAAGGTTATCCTCAGGCACCAGTGCTAGCTTTCCGGGTGAGGAAGATCAGGGGGAGATCTGAGTTGAGGGGGATGGGGGATCGCAGAATGTCAGAAAAATCACTCCAGTCAACCAAATGCATTACAAGAAATCTGCTACCACCTATCAGATTGCAGGAAGCCTTAGCCAGAAAACTTAATGAAGCCTTCCAGACACTTGCTGTCTGATAAAGCTACCGTGCCAGTAGTCAAGGAGCTTGCCGTGGCCCTCCCGCCCCTCAGAGAGGCGCAGCAGACTCTTTGACATGTGAGAGAAAGCTCGGGGCTTGTAAAACAGGCCCTCACAACAGCGCTCCATACAGTGCAGTCACGGCACAAGGCCGCTGTATTGATTGCGGTTCCGAGCGTGAACAGAAATGTTTATCGGTTCCTGCACCCTTCAGACAAGCGCCCTCGTAAGAATGAAGTCAATATTCTGTGAAAGTAACTCGATTGGTCGAGGAGCATTTTAGCCGGGGCCGGCTGTGTCTCGTCTGTTATTCGCCTAAAAAATTCCGAACGGGCGGCGTGTCCAAGGTTCACAACGATTTCCTGTATCGCCCCCTGGCCTTCACTTTCACATCTGTAGCGCTGACCTGTCTCCCCTGAAGTCCGGAAATCGATGGGGCTCTAATGTCAAAATTACCGCGTGTGTCTGGAGCGTCAGCGTGTCCGGGAGACCATTAGGCACATTAGACCATCTCTAAAATCATTCTTTCCCCCCACATGCCCAACATAAATATTCTATCCTCTGTTGCAAATTGGAGTGTAGCATCTCAAGCTTTTGAATTCGACTGTCCGCTCACTCACTCTGTTGGATGGAGCTGGCTCTCCAAAGGGAGATTGAAGCAGGGAAGAAAGGTGAAATCGGGAGAGCGGAATCCAGCATTATTGCCGGGTGTATTGTGCTTTATTTTTTTGAAAATTGTTTGCCCTTTTCCCCCCCGCTCGTTTTGTTGGATTCTGAGAGAGAGAGTGCTGAGGTTATTTTGATCGCTCGTATGGAAAAAGTTCACATCTCAGTCAATAAGGCGAAGGAGGTAGGCAGTGGGTGTCCAAGGCCACGTGGAGAGAAACGTTGGGCCTGTGAATCATAAAAAGCACAGTACCCACTTAAATTTGAAATGTAGATTTTTTTGGAATGTTTATTTAAAAATTATAGTCCGTGTTCTAGAAATTAATGGCTTTCGATTACCAGTAGTGATGGTTACATCAGCATTAGAATGTTCAGTTAAGAATGTTATAATGCGGTGGCGCAACAGGCTAAGATGCAGCAGACTTACGGTTGCAGTTCTTTGCAGTTGCACACCGAGGACCGGGGTTTGATTCCCGGCCCTGCCAAAAGCCAAGTTCGGCCGGCTCTCGTGGAGCGGCATAATTGGCTCGCTGCTGCAGAGGGAGGGACTTGGCAGGGTTAGCGGATCGCCGCACACAACAGCACCCCGGGCGCCTAAGAATCACGGTCACAAACATGAGACGAGACAGCTTGAAGAAGGCGTGTTGCTCTCCTTCAGGCCACCGAGGGACAGGGTGTGGGCGGTGTATCCAACTGTACCTATGGCTACCAAATTGAGAAAAAAAGGGAAAAAATCTGAAAGAAATTATTTAAAAAAAGAATATTATAATCATGTACAGTACGTGTGATCTCACACCTCAAAGGGTTAAAAACAAAAAGCAGTTTGACCATTGATTTCTCAGCACGTAATTACACATTATCCAGACACCTTCAGGGAATGTACTATTCAAAGAACATTTCTTTACCCATTAATGAATTTCGGTCCAATTAATTATGGTCCAATCAGAAGTTGGTTGCTGATTGTCTTTCTTCTTTATTATTATTATTGTTATAAATAATTATATCTTTGCTGAGTTCCCGTTTGTTGTGGAAAATAATTACTTTTGTTGTTTTCAAAGGATAAGTTATGTGCTAGATGCGGAAATATCTTCTTGGCTAAGAAAAGAGCCCCACGGTGTTGGAAATGTTCATGAGAGTGTGAGGAGTTTGTTATGGGATATTCAGTAGCATTGTAACTTTGGGCTATCTTTAGCTCTGCCTGCTGCATATGTGTGTGTGTATGTGCGCGGGCGTATGTGTGTGATCATGCGGCATTAATTTGATTACAGTCACAGACGTGTCAGTTGAACTGTGAACTATGTTCCACTCCCAAAAGCCAGTCCCCAGGAAGGAAGTTCCAGAGATGTACATTCTGAGATGCTACTGGCTTCTCTTTATTGCCAGCTTGCATCGTCTGTAATTTGATGGTTTTCCACGCTTTTTCCCTGCGCAGTAGATCTAAAAGGTAAACTTTTTTAATCAAAGAAAAAGAAGTTGCCTCAGGACATACCTTTCTAGCGAGGGAAGGGGGGGGGGGCAGTCAATCCCTTTTTAACTATGCATCCTTTGTTCGCACAAAAATGGGAATATACGTATAGGTTACTATAAGGCAAACCCATTGCCAGAATATGGAATTACTGCCCAGTAACGACAATAGCTTTACATGCATTACGGGGCGGCCTGTAGTTTAGTGGTTAAGGTAAATGACTGGGACAGGCAAGGTTGGTGGTTTGAATCCCAGTGTAGCCACAATAAGATCCGCACAGCTGTTGGGCCCTTGAGCAAGGCCCTTAAACCCTGCATTGCTCCAGGGGAGGATTGTCTCCTGCTTAGTCTAATCAACTGTACGTTGCTCTGGATAAAAGCATCTGCCAAATGCCAATAATGTAATGTAATGTAATGTAATGCAGTACCTAAGTGTCATTTTATGGCAATATAGGCTTTTATTAAAGTGAATAATAATACCATACACATTCAAAAACCATTTATATTTAAATGTCATCACATGGCCCATTACTATTGCATTGTATTACATTGCTCAAATAGTGTAGTCCCATTTCATTACAAAAGGCCCACCTTATATAAGTCAGCTGAAGAATACAGTGTTTCATATTTTCTTTTCTGTATCCTCAATGCCCATATAACAATACAGCTCAGAAGACAGGTTTAAGTGTGTGCCTGGGTCTGTGATTTCTTTAAGGCACCTTTTCCATTTGGGCATTTTTGGCCAGTCGAGATACAGAACCCAACCCCCTTTAAACATACACACTCCTGTGGCTGCTGGATGGCTCGTTTGATTAGGGCACCAGGCTGTGGTGCCTGGATGAGCGTACCTGTGCCTACTGCTGCCGGGAGCTCCATAGGGCACCGCACAATGGCCCGTTGCCCCGGGAATGGGAGGTTTCAGTTGGGTTTATGCCTGGAGATTGCATTCAGAAGCTGTATATGAAAGGTCTTCCTCTGACTCCACTCAGTGAGAACGTGCAATCTGCGGTGTGTACAGAAACATTACCTTATTAAATTATTGGCATTTAGCAGAAGCTCTTATCCAGAGCGACGTACAGTTGATTAGACTAAGCAGGAGACAATCCTCCCCTGGAGCAATGCGGGGTTAAGGGCCTTGCTCAACGGTTGTGTGAATCTTATTGTGGCTACACCAGGATTAGAACCACCAACCTTGGGCGTCCCAGTCATTTACCTTAACCACTATGCTACAGGCCGCCCCGAACAGCTGGGGACACGTGTTTTTGGGTAACTCTGGATGTGTACACTCTCGTAAGCTGGCAGCGGGGGTTTGCAGAACGAGTGCGGCTGCCGTCGCAGATGATTAGACTCTCCAAATTGGATGTGCTCATCCACACGTTGGGCACCAAATTTATATTAAAAGATGTGTACACGGTTGAAGATTTTACAGTAACATTCACCCATGCCCTGTCAAACTGAATAATGTCTTTTTGTGAAGGAAAGAGAAACGTAATGGGAACTCTAAACAAATGCACATTTTTACATCTGTAGCTGTGATGAGCTTATGGGCCACCTATTTCAAAGGGAAGTGATTGTGTAGGATGCATGCATATCAGATGCAGGCTAGCTAGCGAAGCTACGGAATTTTATAACTGGAAGCTGAGAAGTAGCCAGCAAGCTAGTTAGCTGTATAGCCAGTTGCTTGCTAGCTTGTGTAGCTCTGTGATTTGTAGACCAGACCAAAGATTGTTCTCTTCCTCTCTGACTAAACTGACTGAAGCTACAGTGGAGTGAGGCCTCGTCACGTGACGGAACGATGACGCAACTACAGCATCGTGATAGTCCAATCGGAGATCAGTTTGCTTACTCATTGCTTACGCATCTCATTGATTCAGTGATTTTGGATGACTTTTGATGATCTCTCTTTCTTTTTGGTTCAGCCTAGAAAGGAATTTGACCATGGAAAATTGTAAAATAATACTACCAGCTTCTATTGATGCCTGGGAGCACGTACAAAAAAGCACCTACATTCCTTAGGTCAGGATCCGGCCCTAAACAAACAGAGCAGTGTGTACGAAGCAGATATCGTGTGAATGGTGTTTTGTGTGAAAGGTTTTGACGGTCAGTGTGTTAGTTCTCCCGTACAGTTGAAAGGGGCCTTTGAGCCTTTGGATCTCAGCTTATTAAGAAGCCAGAAGCCATGGCAACCAATTAACAAAATGGCTTTTCACGCTTACATGACTTAAAAAGAAGAGAAAGAAATGCACAAACAATTAAGTGACCGCATGCTGTGATTTCTGCCAAATGACTCCATTACGGCGCAGAAACTGCAGGGGTGCTAATTAGTTTCCTTAACTCTGTGAGAAAATGGGTGTCCTGTGTGTAACTACAGGGCAGTGTTGGGAGACACCCTTAGCTTGTTTATGATCATGAATTGAAAAGATTGCTAAAGTGTGTGTGCACGCACAGTCGTATACAGATACTGTAAACAAACAGTCACACACACATACTGTATACACACACAGTCTCACACACACTCATCCCGTTTGGTGTGTATCTCAAAGTAAGGACTAAGCCATGCAGTTTCAGTGCTTTGTCATCTGACTCTGTGTCTGTATGTTCTCTTGTTCACAGAGATCAGTCTGTACTGCTATACTGGGCTCATTGTTATACCCTTGACTTGCTTTGATTCTGGTTGTCAGTAAACCTACAGTTCTACTGTATGTCCTCGTATGGCACCGGAATACTGCACATTTAGCATTTCCACAATCAGGCCAGAAATGTTCCATTTGTTTGTTCATCATTGGTCCTTGGAGGTGTCGAGATAACTCAACTCAACATCGTGTCCTTCGCTCTGATTGATAAGGAGTAGCTTCTTATCAGCCAGTGCGCACTACACAATCCAGAGTGAAACGATGCACAAACAAACGTGAGGTGACGCCCCTACCCATGACTATATCAGCACCCCCGTTATCCTAAGGAAATTCGGAAGACCCAGAAGTGCAGGGTTGAGGCGCTGTGGCTGATCTGCGACTGAATCCGGGAGATCGCGGCGAATCCTTTCGCGATAGCTCGGCCTGTGTGGACTTGGCCGCGGAGTCTTGCCGTGTTTTTACGGCGTTTGCCTCCAGTTCTGCTGGTGTCTGAGTGCTCAGTGCTGTGACGGGCGCGGCAGCAGCTTGCCGGATCAATGTCTGCCAGATGGCTTCTTAACAGAGTAAAGTCAGGAAGGGAAAACAAAGCCCTGCTGTAGATAGAGCGGCAGTCTGAGTCCCACAGTCTGTTCTTTATCACAACTAAACTCCTGCTGTTGTTTTTTTTCCCCCTGTTATCGTCCCTGCACGGGCGCGAGCTGTAGCCAGGTCGGGAGACAAGATTATAAATACAATTTGCGGCTCTCGTTTCTGTGCTTAGCCCTGCCCAAACTTATCCCATCACTTATAAACAATTTGTAACAATGCTGCTTTTTATAACATTTAAATCGGTGTGTAACAGTCTTTATTTCTGCCAGTGATGGCGTGCAACAGCCTCTCTATTTACCCTAGTAGTACACAATGTAACCGGTGTCTAAACTCCTAACATTGTACTTTTCCTGCTATAACGGCAGTATGTAACAGTTTCATTTACTCTGTTTATCAATGTGTGACAGTCTTATCATGATACGGCAGTATGTGAGGCAGTGTGTAACTGCCTTATTGTTACAGCTGTCTGTTGACCTTCTAACTACTCTGTGTAATGGTCTTATTGACCCTCTTACACAGTGCTCACCAACCCTGGTCCTGGAGATCTACCATCCTGTAGGTTATCATTTCAACCCTAATTTGGCACACCTGACTAATTATCAGCTCAATGCAGGTCTCTAGCTCTTGATTCAGATGTACTTTGTTTGGGTTGGAGTGAAAACCTACAGGATGGTAGATCTCTAGGAATAAGGTTGGTTACCTGACAGTGTGTAACAGTGTTATTGACCCTCTAATAGCAGTGTGTCTTATTTGCTCTGTCTCTCAGTTGGGATCCGAGTGGACTGCACCTGGGGAATTCACCAAGTTCAGGTCCCAGTCTTCCAAGTCGGTACAGTAAGTACCTGCTCTTCTGCCATCACCTGCCATTAAAGACCAAGCGTTTACTATGCCGGGTGATAAATCACCCTGACAGGATTCATTCACACCAAGGGAGGCTATTTCTGCTGTGATTTCCCATCATGCCTCTCTGTGACTCAGCAAAATAGCAGCTGAGCCAAGGTCCTGATATAAATGTGTCACACGTTACCTCGGTTCTATCTATTTTCAATCGGTATTTGCATTCCATGTAATATTTAGCAGGGGTTCTTACTGAGAGTGACATTTAAACAGTATAATAGGAGTACAGACTGGACTATGAAAGGTTAAAAAGTATACCTCACACACTCATGCACACACACACACACACACACACACACGCACACACACACACACACACCCCTGCTTCTTACTGTATACCAGCAGGCCCATGCTGCTCATTCTGCTTTTATAGTGAAGGGTTCCCCTGAGGTGCTGATTGTGTGAGCAGTGTTGTGGGGTATGTTTCCTGAGAGCTTGTGGATGTGGAGTCTAGCTGTGCTGCTGAGGCAGCCTGGCAGGGGGGGTGCTGGTTTGAGGAGGAGGTTCGGGGGTGTTTTGATTGCCTCGGGCCTGGACACATCTGAGACGGCTAAAGGCCTGTTACATGTGAAATCAAAGCATCGCTTCAACACAACCATTTTCCTTTCCCATCTTCTTTCCCCCTCTCTTTCTATCTCTTTCTCTCTCTCCCTGTCTCTCTCTATCTCTCTCTATCTTCATTAGCCACAAAAACATCTATACGCTTGTAAAAGACTGTCCTCTACAGCAGTCTTTCTTCACAGGATTTTGTTCGTGCTGTTTTCCATGTTTGTTTGTTAATTAGTTTTCTCTCTGATTTTTAAGAGTGCCTGTGTTTTTCCTTTGTTCTCCCTGAGCTGTTCTCACCTGCGTTCGTTCTGCCTCGAGAGCCAGCCGAGCGTTTTCTTCACCGTGAGCGAGGCACCGCTACACAGCCTGGCGGAGGAGATATTTCACTCTTGGGATGGGGGGGCGTTGGGCATTGGAGACAAAGTGTCATTTGCTGCTCATTTGAATCCCCGCCCCTGCCACCCTGGGACAAGTGCTGATGGGCATAAGGGGATGGGCGGGCGGGGCTGGGGGTTTGATTGACAGGCAGCGTGACATAATTCACCCACTCCTGTCAGCTTTGCAGGAAGTGCTTACCGGGTTTTAGGAATTTGTCGGGGGCTGCTAAACAATGAGGGTTTTATGCTACATGATGCTGCTATTACAGGCTTAATTGCTACGCTTGCAGGACTGTGATCTGCCATATAAACTGCCTATCAATTTTGGGAGAATATCCATAGCAGTATTGCACATTACATTACAATTATTTGGCAGACTTTCTAACAAACTAAATATGCTTCTGCATCTTTATCCGCCAGCACTAAATAATACTAAAAAGAACAATTATAATTCCTGAAATTTCCCCTGGGAAAAATGAATCTGTTCTATTCTATTCTATCCATAACTATCCGTTATAACTATCATGAAAACCATTATCATTGTTAACAATCGGAATAATATTTCTCATCACAGTAATATTAATCACGAATTATCAAATTACAATTTCAAAGTCGTTATTATTATCAGCACCATCACTAATGTTGCCAATATCATTTTAATGATCAAAGTAATGATGATAATTCTCCTGTTAAGAATTGTAATTATAAAATGGCCTCCTGCTTGATTGACAGACGGGGCATTCATTAGCGTCCTGTCCCAGAGTCCGGCCGCCTTCCGCTCTCCCTCCCGCGTCCGGGGCAGAGTCCGGACAGAGGGACGCTCTGTCCCTCTCGAGGCCACTTAAGAGCGGTTGACTTCGACTGCATTATTCATATAGCGTCCCTTCCGATAAGCGCTCGGCCCATTACAGAGACAGACTGTGGAAGCGTTGATATGCGCAACCTCGGCGACGCGCTCTGGAGTTGGAGACTTCCGATAAAAGACAAAAAAAAATAAAATGCTCAAGGTAGAATGAGCAACACTTTACCCTTCAGGCATCCGGCCGCAGATGCGGTATTCTCGGTGAGTGATCCTCAGGCCCGGTCCTGGAGGTTAACCAACCTTAAGATTAGCAACCGGCTCGGGCCCAAGAATTCAGATCCAAGAAACAAGGTAACCCGAGGTAGCTTTGACTGGGCAATGGCTGTGCTACTCAAGTGCAGAGACCCAGCACAGGCCAGCAGACCCTGTGGCTCTCCAAGACCAGGCCTGAAAAGCACTGTTCCAGTGGCCCCCAGATGCCTTTTTTTTCCATCTGCAGCCTGTCTGTGTGAGTGTTGGGCATGAGAGCACCCCTTTTCTGTTTGGGTTTCTGAGACAGAAGGTTTTGAGATGCTGTTGGTGTGTTGGTGGTGGGTGGGGGGTGGGGTGCAGTTTAGCAATGCGTTTGGATGGAAAAAGGAGATCTTAGCCGGAAGATGCAGAACCCCACCTGGCCAAAGTCCAGAGGGTATCGCGTGCTTTCTGAGTACCCCCAGCTCTGCCTCAAAATGGCTGACAGGATATTTACATTAGTTGTTGGGGAGAAAGTGGAAGAATAAAGAGAGCTAGGGTGGTGTTGTGTTTTCCAATGAGCGCCAGTCCTGCTTTTGTTCTCCGTGCTGGCTGTCCTCTTCTGTAGCTGCAGATTAAACAGCTGTCATTGAAGAAAGAATCGCTCGCGTAATCCGGGGGGTTCACACAAAGTTCCCCTGTTTCCTTTTTAATAAAGTTTGGGAGATGTCCGTGACGAAAAAAGTCTTTCTCATCCTCTCCTGACCCCCTCCCCCTCATCTTTATTAAACCAGCCAGAGGCACAACTTCTGCCGCAGCTGAATACTTTAAGAGATCGACTTTTTTCACTTTACTGGAAATACGGGTCCTCAATATCAATGGTAATGACTTGCGTGTGTGTGTAAAAATATTAAAACTCAGTTCTGACACCCTTCAGATCCTCTCCATCCCTGTTCCCATTGCAAAGGGGAAAAAAAGTACGCAAAATTTATTCAACAATAACGAAAAATGTAAACAAATGCAGATTACGATTTAAATATCGTAATTCATTGCTTGTAAGTGTCCCTGGCAGAAGGTCTGTGTGTGGTCTGCCCTGCCGGTGTGACATGGTCTATGCACCTGTCAGGCCACTGTCAGGCCGTTCGGTAATCCCACGCCTGTTAGCTTGACACACGCCGTGCTGAGCTCTTGTCGGCTGAGGCAAAGCAGAAGGTTGGCTGGAGTGTGATGTGGGGGGAGCATGGAGGGGGTTCGTCTACTGTAAGTTGTGTGACAGACGGAAGATATACTGCCTGTAGTGTAGTGGTTAAGGTAAATGGGACACGCGAGGTCAGCGGTCGGCGGTCGGTGGTTCAATCACCGGTGTAGCCACAATAAGAGCTGCACAGCCATTGGGCCCTTGAGCAAGGCCCTTAACCCTGCATTGCTCCAGGGGAGGATTGTCTCCTGCTTAGTCTAATCAACTGTGCATCACTCTGGATAAGAGTGTCTACCATTAATGTAATGTCAAATCTCACCCCCCCCCCCCCCCACCCGGGCAGCCCACCCCTGTCTGATTCTCAGTTTTCCAGTTTCCGGCAGAGTTGTTAAAGAGGGGAAAAAAATGCTCTCGTCCTTAGTTTTGAAGGCATTATGAAAGTATCACACTTTGCAGGCAATTTCCCTGTCAGGGCTCATATTGCTGTAAAGTGGGTCTATTTTATCTCAGATTTTTCCCCTCCTGTCTACATGGGGATTCATGCTAGCGTTCCATAAAACCCCCTTATTACCCTCCTCAGTGAATTGTTGGTATTCACCATTGGTATGCATTTACAAGGTTATTCTGAGGGGAGGGGGGATAATGTAGAATAGTGCTTAAGGAGTTACG
>NC_083774.1:14192471-14247471 GCF_963514075.1 Conger conger | reverse complement strand
CCAGGCCGTATGACTCGGCTCATTAAAGAATATGGGAGTTTTGCTTCTAATGGCCGCCAAGTTGCATTGTTTATTGTTGAGGACTCGGCTGTTAGAAATGCTGCTGCGGTGTTCATTATTCAAAACGGGGGACGGCTGGACCCTAGAACCCTCTCTTCTCCCCCCGCCCCCCTCCCCCCCAACCAGACAGTACCTTGGGACACAGTTTTGGGAGACCTCTGATCCTCCCCTTGCCTCTGTTTGTCGTAATTGGCTAATTTAAATGGGGCTGTTGTTAACGGCGCTTTCCCCTCAGGCGTGCTGTTCTGAATATCGGTTTTATAAGCTGCGCTGGGCTGTCGAGGCTCCTCGGTATATTAAATATCTCTGAAGTGCAGCGGTAAAAAAAAAAACTGAAGGGGGGTACTGAAGAGTGGGTGAAGCTCGCAGGCTGTGAGACGTTTGCCAACTTTATCCTGAGGAAAATAGCCGAGGCATGCTCAAAAAGACACTAGAAGTCACTAAACTGTGTCATATATTACTTGGTGTATTTATGACATCATCACTTACTTATGTGGATTGCGTACTTATTTGGATTTTTGGAAGGTTGCCTAGAAAAATATATTATGGGTGTATTTTATATTATGTCACTAGATTTGTTGCCCCCCCCCCCTTTTTTTTTATGGAGTTGCTAAAAGTATCTGAAAATTAATTAAGTCTATAGAGACAAAGTCGCTAATCTGACAACACGGCAATGAATCCACACACAGAAATGCATATCCAGCCTCTACCAGCTCTTTTTATCTCTGTGAGAATGGGGATGGGTGGGGAGGTGTCCACCGGGGAGAGAGAGAGAGAGAGGGAGAGAGAGAATGAGAGGGAGAGAGAGAGAGGGAGGGAGAGAGAGGGGAGGAGAGAGAGAGAGAGAGGGAGGAAGAGAGAGGGAGTGAGAGAGGTGTCCACCTGAGCTCAGAATGTGCCGCGCATTAGAATACAGGCTGGTGATTACCGGGGAACGCGCCTCGGTTACGGAATAAAGAAACAGGCTTTTAGCTTCCTGTAGCCGCAGGGCATGAGTCAAAGCCGCTCCCTTCTCAGGGGCCGGTGAATTCCACATGTGCAGATGCAGCCGGAGGGCCCTGGAAGACACGGCCAACGGATGAGGGTGGATGGGTTTGGTGGGGGAGGCAGGGGGGGTGGGGGGGGGATTTTGGGTAGGGGAGCGGGTTCTGGAGAAGATGGAGGAAGAAGGTAACCAAAGTATTGCCTAGAGAGAAAGAGAGAGCGAGAGAGATGTGAGCTAGAGAGACAGAGAAAGAGAGCGAGAGAGATGTGAGATAGAAAGAGCGAGTGAGATATGTGAGAGAGAGAGAAAGAGAGCGAGAGAGATGTAAGAGAGAAAGAGAGAGAGATGTGAGATAGAGAGAGAGAGAGACCAGAGAAAAGGCGTGTGCTGTTGCCTGGGGAAGGTCTTAGCGTCATTATGATTAAGGTAGCGGCTGAGGCCTGCGATGGCCTTTCATTTATTCATGACCCACCTGCAGAGACGAGACCAGGGGAGAGAAAGAAAAGACCTGCCAATTACCTATAAAGATTTTTCATTTTTTAATTTCAGCATGCATAGGAAGGCCCTAGTGAGTGTTTAATAGCCATGCGGTTGAAAGCACTAATACCATGCGGTTTGACCACAGGTGATCATTTATCTGTCGACGAGGAAAGGCAAAGCCTTTGGCCGACACCTGCCAGCAATCACCGATATTTCATGTAATCAGAGCTGCTTCCTAATCACTTAAACATCTTTTCAAATTTAAAAAATCTTTTTTCATTTAACTACTTTTTAAAAGAAGAGTCAGACTGAATATCAGATTAATATTTTAGAAATTATAGGGAGTATATGTTTTTAATGGAGGCATTGACGTTTTTTTTTTTTCAAAATACAGAAGTGAAAACCCAAAGCCCTCTCTCTCTCTCTCTCTCTCTCTCTCTCTCTCTCTCTCCTTCTCTTTCTCTCTCTTTCTTCCCAAATGTAGTCCTCTGCTTTTGTTCATTTTGCTGCACTGAATTATTAAAAGGCTCAGATCGAGCTTGGCAATTAGTCAGACAATTAAAATCTCATCAGGTCCTTGTCCGTGCTGCCTTCAGTCATTTCTCTCTGTGCTGTTATCTCTCTCCATCCCTCCATCTCCTGGCTCCCTCTGTTCTCCATTCATCATAACTGACGTGTCTGAGCTCCCGGGTCTAATGAAACGCAGGCAGACAGGGGCCATGTTGGGCAGCGGGGCCCTTGGGCCCTCTGGCGAGAACCCAAAAGGCACTCCTTATGAAGCCTTCAAAATGGCTCTCGCCTTGTTCAGCAGAAGTGTAAACAAGATGTTATATTCACAGGCATGTGCATTGTCCTCCCTCACTCCCCCCCTCTCCTTCTTTCTCCTTCCCCCTTTCTTCCTTTCTCTCCCTCCGTCTCTGCTTTGTGTGGTCCTGTGTCTCTATCAGTGTGAGTCCCATTGTAATTGTGTGGCACCGTAGATTGTTTCCGTCTGTATTTACCTGCCAATCTCAGTAAGCAGGGAGAAAAGATTTTGATGTGAAGCTGTGTGTGTGCGTCTGTGTGTGTGTACGTCTGTGTGTGCGTCAGTCTTGAAAGCCGCCTCGACAGAGAGGCTCCCCTGATACGGTTGTGGAAAATGCGGCGGAAGCAAGGCTAAACGATAAGGCCAAGTTTTTCAAACTGAATAGAAAGTTTGCGAAAGAAAAAATTACGCAGCCAGGGGATAAATTGCACAGTGAGTGGCAAGACGAAAACACAAACAGTGGAGAACATGAGAACAGCGGGCCCCCCCCCCCTCCCCCCATGGCCGTGAGGAAATGCCATTACAGACCCAAAACATTTATAAATGGCTGTTTGTGCCGGGAAGAAATGAAATAAAGTAAGATGTGGGTGGAGCCATTAATAATGGCTGAAAGAGTTTGGAGGATCTAGCAGAGGGGAGCAACACATTCTCCTCTGAAATGATCGATGTCAACCTGCTGCTTCTTTTCACTCTGCAGTCCACCAGATAACCACAGGGCCAAACATGACCCTATCCTGAGTTTAATAGCACTGAGAACCCCTGAAAGTCAGCTTGAAATCTGAAAGTTTCTTTGGAGTTTTTTTGGAGTGACTCTACCATAAGAAAAGGTTAAACATGTGTGCCCTTTTTTATATTTTTATAGGAAGTGGTGCACCATCAGGGTACTCTAAAGATTGATTATGACTTCTGATTTCATAATTGCAGGGTTCAAAACAACTCATAAGACAAAGTTAACTGCCACATCTATTATAGCAAAAATAGATATTATGATTTGTGTTTTTGTAGCAAAAACAGAAATATAGTCTTTCTGGGCTGCAAATTCAGAAGCCAGTTATTCACCAATGGATTGTTGAGCGATAGGTTATTTCTAGATGAAAAATACTGAGTAGGGTTTAAAATTCAGCGAAGAGCCTTTATCACAGGGGATCTGGAAAGGGTGAGTCATTTTTGACACTGTGGAATTGGGGTGCCTGCAAAATACGGTTAATCTCACACTGACATTCACTTGGAGGAGGACATTTCACGTGTAGCTTGTGTAGGCTGATGGCTGTGGACTCGATTGAGGGGGTTGCCAGTGCAGACTGAATGACAGACATCCCCCCCGATGTGTGTGTGTGTGTGTGTGTGTGTGCGCGCAGGCTGACTGTAATAAGCTTTAATAATTGCACTCTTACACACTCTCAGTGAGCAGGTGTAGGGGCCTTCCTTTGGTAGTGGTGTCATAAAGTTTACAACCACCAACACACGTTCTCAATTCCAGCGGGCCACAGTCCCTTCTCTGCATCCTTTAGGGTACGGGAAGGGTTGAAAGACAAATTCACCTCAGACATCTGTTCTCTTGACTTCTCTCTGTTACCCCCTCCCTCTCACATTTCTCTCAGGACTCAGACACTGAAATAATGCATAAAGCATGGGATGTTTCCTGAGAAAGCAAGTTCAGATTATATTCATGTCTGATGTCATTTTGCTTGTCTCAGTGCGACTGCTGCAATGGTCTAATTCCCACAGCAGTGTACCTAGGATTTAATAACCGTCATGGAACCTAGGGAAAACTATGGAAACCAGCCCCTGTGAAGCCGCCTGTCCCTCATTGACTACCACCCACCACATGAGGAGCTATATCTCTAAATCCTCAGTGGCTAATTCTGGATTTTGGACTTTTTGGAGTTTGGACCTTCTTTGGATTGAGATCAAAGGCCTGGTTTTTGCTCTTAAGCAGGGGAAACCAAGTGATCTGGGAGCTTCTGCGTCATTTGGTTAATATTTTATTATACTGTAGTACATTTGCAATACTGTTCTTTATTGTTTAATTGGGAATGTAATTGGCTTTAACTACCCTGCCTTGCAAAATAAATGGTTGAAACTTGATCTGTGTGGTCTCGCTTACTGAAGACTCTGTTATAGCTACAGGTAATGCGTGAAACACCCCCCTTCGACCTGGTCTAGGGAGGATGCACATTTATGATTATTGTATCATAGAGTATAGCACACCTTTGTCTTTAAATCACTGTCCTCTGCGTGGCAGTTTATTCGTGTTGAGAACGGGGATAGCTATTGCTGGCCTTGGGTCCCTGAGCCACTATCGGATATACCTTAAGAAGTAGCTATTCCTGTGACCCCTCAAATGACGGCAGATATCTAGCCAGCCTGTGAGTCATGCACATAACAGCTGATGTGACATGTGGTGGGACCAGCAGATAAGATTTCAGAGAGAAAGTTACGGTACAGGTTTCCTTTAGCAATCAAGTTTAAATGATAAATAATCTACAAAAATTCAATGTAAATTACATTGGAGTCAGATTGAACTAAGATTAATAATATATAGGCACTATTTTGGAGATACTTGGTCAATACCACAATAAAGCAGAAGTCAGAGTGATACTAATTTCTTACTTGGTTCAGTTATTGGCTGATCTAGTCTCTCAACATAGTGGTCACATATTTAACCATGCAAACTTCTTTTCAGCAACGTCAGAAGGACAATAACGCAAATACCTTCACCCTAGCTAAATCCATCGTTGGGTTAGCACGGGGCTTACAAGTGTGTGTTTGTGTATGTGTGTGTGTGTGTGTGTGAGCACGTATGCGTGTGTTTTTCTGTGTGTGTGTGTGTGTGTGTGTGTGTGTGTGTGTGTAAGGGTGTGTAAGGGTGTGTCTGGGGAATGAGAACATGAACAGACTCATTTATATGTGTGAACTGGCAGGGTATATGAATATGTATGACCAGAATAATCCCGTACAGGCCTTGTGCAACAGATGGTTTTCATGATTTACCAGGCATAAATTTGCAAATGACTCACATTTTATGTGCTGGTTTTATTTAACCGGGAGCAAAGCAGCTTGTAGGATGTTGTTCCGCACCTTTAATTTTCCTGCTAAACTGTGTCCTAATGTGTGAAAAATGGCCCTGTCTCAGAATCCTGAAAGTGTTCAGTACTCTCAGCACCCTGCCAGTATACAGTGTAGTCTTAACCCTGCCAGTATACTGTACTCTCAGCACCTTGCCAGTATTCAGTAGTCTTAAACCTGCCAGTATACAGTACTCTCAGCACCCTTCCAGTGTTCAGTAGTCTTAACTCTGCCAGTATACAGTACTCTCAGCACCCTACCAGTGTTCAGTAATCTTAACCCTGCAAGTATACAGTACTCTCAGCACCCTGCCAGTGTTCAGTAGTCTCAGCACCCTGCCAGTGTTCAGTAGTCTCAGCACCCTGCCAGTGTTCAGTAGTCTCAGCACCCTGCCAGTGTTCAGTTGTCTTAACCCTGCCAGTATACAGTACTCTCAGCACCCTGCCAGTGTTCAGTAGTCTCAGCACCCTGCCAGTGTTCAGTAGTCTTCACACCCTGCCAGTGTATAGTAGTCCCCACCCCGGTCCATGATCACATCCCAGGGGAGGCTCTCTTCAGGTATGGACTGAATAGAGAGGTGGTGACAAGGCCTGCTCCCTGGCCCTCAGTGTTAGGCCTGAGCTCACATATGCCAGGACACACAGTGCCACCTTTCCGCACACCATATTCTGAAATTAAATATCTCTCCCTCTCTCTCACCCCCTCCCGTTCTCCCTCTCTCTCTCTCTCCCCAGCCTCATGGCCTCCAGACGATACTACTTTGAGATTTTGCACAAACAAGATGACAAGGGTTCAGACCACGTGGAGGCGGGGGTAAGTGCCGGGGGGGCGGAAGGGGGAGGCGAGCTCTGTGTACGTATGGCTTTCCCCGGGAAGGGAGCGCGCCGAGTGTTAGCACTGGAAACCGGCCAAGCCGTTTCCCCGGAATGGCTACCGCCGCATAAATCAGGCCGCGCTCTTTTCCGTGGCCCTCTCCGTGAATGGCTGCTTGTTTTATCCCGTGGCCTGGAATGAATGGGCCCCAGTCAGGACGCAGGACTTGCTTCTGCCTTTTAGAGTCTCTGTGGTGGGCCTTCCAGCCCGCGGGTGTTTTATATGCAGTGACGGATACGCTCTAGATTGCAGGCGAATGGGGGGGGGGGGAAAGCTGAACGCTTGGCCTCTTCCCGTCTCTGTTGTTTTGTGTGTTCTTGCGTAACAAACCAGAATTAGGGGGAAAATGATAAGGAGGATTTTTAAGAAGGAGAATGAGTAAGACTGAACTCCCAAAATACACGTCTGGGCTGTTTTAAATAAAACATGAGACGCGCTGTCTGATCTATGACCTGCAGCTGCATATCTCTCTCTGTCTCTCTGTCTCTCTCTCACTCCCCCTCTCTCTCATAATATAAGTGCGTGTCTATTAATATTAGATGATTATCAATGTCCTGCAATGCAGACTGCTTGAAATACGGTCTTATTCTGTGGTCCTTTCAGTGCGCATTTAAAAAAACCTGTTGGCATTCCCATTGCCAAATAGATGCTATGGCCCCATTTGTACTTGTACTTGACATACATCCTTTTTCCTGACAAGTTCAATGTGTGATGCATTCCATGACTGTCGTCTGTAGGTAAGAAATTGAATACGGGCTGGATTTGTCCTAATCTCATCTAAACCACTTCTGGAGATAGACTGGTTCGCATTCTGCTGGTATTGGATTTGAATGTAAATCTTCCAGAGAACGCCTTGTCCTGTCACCAACATCCTACTGAGAAATAGCATCCCATTATAAGCTAGCCAGAGTCGGCCGACACTCGTTGTAGAGCTGGTTATCAGGTAGGATTGAACACCGTGCGCAATGAATGCAATCTCGGCCCAAACACGCAGAATCAGAATGTAGAGCATGCATTCAATTGTGTGTGAATGGACGGCTATGCGTGCTGGAACCCCTAGAGGCTGGCTGTCTCTGTATGTAGAAGACAGGATGAAAGGCACTCGGTGGTCGTACTGTTAGTAAAGTTATAGCACCGCACTGAAACTGTGCTCAAGGCTAGTGCCATGGCACTTACAAAGACAATTCAGCATTCTTCCAGTTTCTTATGGAAACGAGGCTAGAACCGGCCTTTCTGTGAGACTGGTTTCATGTGATTTACACACACAGCCTTTGGGATGTAGCGGGTGTTTAATTCTTTTTTTTTTTGCTTGTTGTTTATTTAGGGAGCCGGGCCGGACACAGTCGGTTATTATTAAATCCATTATGATTGTTATTGTCCTCACAGTTGCTGTGGTTATTATTCCCCGGTTATAAAGCTGCCCTTCGTATTCATTTGTTTTTGGTATTTACTGCTGAAGCAGAAGAGGAAATTATATTAAAGACGACCTCAATTTGCTCTGAGAGAAGGCTCTAATGAAGCAGGCAGGTCGGCGCTGTAAATCAAGGGGCCGACAGCGCCCTCATTCACATGTAGCAACGGCAGCCGAGCCGAACCTTGTCAGAAATGGGATATTTACAGCGACGGGTCTATTAGCCGGCTGCCCTGATCGGCGCATGAGGCCAGGATGGGGAAAGTTATCGCCGTCGAGCCGCCTCCTCCGAATTTCCCCAAAGCTTTCGTGTCATGATTAGATTAGGACGGACGCGGCCACGCGGGATGATGATGGTTTAAAAACGTCTGCGCCGTTTTTTCATGATGGGGAGAAAAAAATGGAAGGGTTTGGAAGAAAAATGACATGGGGAAACTAAGGCGGTGTTTCTAGGTGGCTATACTGGAAATACTGTTTCTCCACTGGACTCATTCCAGCCCTTTACATGCATGAGCGGATGAATGTGGGACTGAGAGTGAGAAATGTTTGACATGGAAGGAGGCTCATAACAAACACATTGCTGTGTGTGTGTGTGTGTGTGTGTGTTAGTGTGTGTGCGCATGTGTGTGTGCACGTGTGTGTGTGTGCGCGTGTGTGTGTGCACGTGTGTGTGTGCGCGTGTGTGGGTGTGTGTGTGTTAGTGTGTGTGCGCATGTGTGTGTGCGCGTGTGTGTGTGTGTGGGGCTGAATTACAGGGTTGTTTATGTGTTGGCTGGGCCGTGAATGCTGGCCTTGTGTTGGAGGTGAAGAGGTGGCTGGGCTGTAATCCCTGCTTTGGCGGCTCGTCTGTCTGGTGATGTCAGTGGGCACCTGCACCCCACCAGAACCTCTTACAAAAGAAACATTCACCCCAAGTTCAGTTATGCTTTCAGAGACTTTTCATTGTCTTATCATTTTAAAATCAGTCATATAATCACAGGGGTATTTCAAGTCCTGAACCTGATGGAGTGTACAAAAACATTTTTGGGAGCTATTGGTAAAATACGTCATGGGAATTGTATTATAATGCCACATTGGAAAGTTGTATTTGCTGTATAGCATGCCAAAATTGAAAAAAAACCCCACAAAAAAACAAATTTGATTTAAAGCTTTTGAAAGGGACCAAGCTATATTTTGGTAGATATTATTGCCGCAGTAAACATAACTGACTACATACACATTTAAGGAGATCGGGTGAATATTTATTTGTAAAGAAGATGCTCAGGTTGTTTCTGTCTCTGCGAGACAGCACAGAAAGGGTGGATCGATCGCACCTTCCCCACACGAAACCAGACCTATGGCGGAGTGGGGAGATTCTGCACTTACGCCCGGAAAGTGAGGGAAAAAAGAAAAGAAGGCTCTAAATTGCCCTTGACAGCTTTACGGAGAGTCGGTGATGGTGAATTAACACGTTTACATTTAACGGACCGGTTTTATTCCCCTCAATCCTGTTCACCAAATAGCACGGGAGGGGCCTGCTTCCTGTATACACAACACAGACAGGGGAGGGCCCTGCTTCCTGTACACGAGGCACAGACAGGGGAGGGCCCTGCTTCCTGTACACAAGGCACAGACAGGCAGGGGAGGGCCCTGCTTCCTGTACACGAGGCACAGACAGACAGGGGAGTCCCTGCTTCCTGTACACAAGGCACAGACAGGAGAGGGCCCGTTTATGCATTAGGTGCTGCCACTTGATTGGCTATTAAATTAGATATTTGCATTAACAAGCTGGTGTATAGGTCTACCTAATAAAGTGATCACTGAGTGCATTTCCAAGCATATTGATAACAACAATCAATCATAGTAACAATATGAAAAAACTCTCATACTCTCACTTTCTCTCTGTCACATGCTAACTCGCACACACACACATACACACTCTTTCTCCCATCTGTCAGTTCTCCATGATGAGTCCCTGAGGTCTGATTGGATAATTCCGGAGAATAGTCTTCATCACCCCCATCCTTCTTCATTCCTCTTCAGCGTTGCTGTGGGCCATTCCATATCCCCACCCCCAAATCTTATTGGATACCGAGCTCATGAGTTTTCTTCACACATTGCATCTTCAAGCACTTAAGTACTGCGTAATAAGACAGTGCAGTTTGCTTGATACATTATTCAACCTGAAAAGGAATCCAACCTGAGCTTCCCTGTGCATGGCAGGATTGACTCCCGGGAGATCACTGCAACTTAATGTGATTTATGACTCAGGACCTGGGCTAAAATAGTACTACCATCATACATGAAGTTCATCCGTGCTGAGACCTTGGAGCAGCTGTTGTAGTGGCTCACAATAAAGTGTACCCTGTTAATTCAACGCAAGCACTAAAAGTTTTTAAGGGATGACATCAAGTGGATCCACAGTGGATCAAGAGTTTCTGTAAGGGTGAACATTTCCTGTGGAGTCACAGTCGGGTGGAGCTAAATGTAATCACAATAGTATTAGAGGCTATTGTGAAAGGTAGATGTTATTGTAATTGAACTAGCAGTGCTTAAATTGTACCGGCTATCAGCTGTGTATACTGGTGGTGGTGTTGTAGTTCAAGAGGAATTAAAGAGCCTGGCTTTTAACCAGAAGCTTTCTCAGTCGAATCCCCAGTGGTGCTGATATTGTACCCCCAGGCAAGGCACTTAACCTGAATTGCTTCAGGAAATAGCCTACAATATGTATGCAGTATAATATGCAAAATGAAAGCTGTATAAATATCCCCGGAGATGGATGTTTGGCCCATAAATTCTCTTAATGTATCATAAACCCATGTTATTGAGCATCTGATATGTATATATTATATATTATTCACTGCTTGGGCCGTACTGATTAATATATTAATGGACTAATGAACATATTAATGGTCTGATTAATGCACTAGTGGTTTGAACTGTCTTTTTAATGTGAAATTTTTGCATTGTAAATACATTATGCAGTTGCCCTTGTCTGGGGAAAGGGAAATAGTGCAAAATCAACAACATCTGGGCATTAGTGCAGCGTTTGCATGGACATTTTGCTTATAAGTATGATGCCGAGTGGAAGAGGGCCACAAAGCACAAAGCACAAAGCATTCTCAGGCAAAAGGGTATTAAAAAGTGCCTAAAAAGGTACAAATGCTTTTTGCTGGGGTGGTACCCTATATGTACATAAAATTGTTCCCAAGAAATACATAATTAACTTGTAGCCTGTGTGCTTTTTAAAGGTACTCATTATTAGTACCCAAATGAGAACATTGCATTTTCATGTTTGATCCTTAAAGAACAAAAAGGCTCCTCCACGATACCTTTACTTCTCAGAGCTAAGATTTTTCTATAAGGGCGGTGTGATTAGTTTAGTTTCACCTACAAGCAAACCGTCCTTTCATGGCAAATGTTAGTCAGCTAAATAGAACTGACGAAATCAAAATGGTGATGGGAAAACTTTACCCAAAACAATGACCCAGAGTAGGACTGGTGGCACATAACATTAAACAAACGTCTAGGTTTCAGGTAAACAGCAGTGAGCGCATCAGAAAGAACTTTTCAGTCGGGTTTGCATCAAATGCTTGTTCACCAATTAAAATGGTGGAGGACAGGGGCTGCAGTTGGACTGCAGGGAATATTTATAGTGATTTGCTATTAATATTTAATGAACGTGTTTCAAGTTTCCTGAACTCAACTGATTCATTTAACAAGTGAGGAAACAATTAAGTAATTTCTTTTAAAACTGCGACCTGAAAGTGCACAGTCTAGTGTTACTTGAACTCTAATTATGTGCAGGAGTTGATAGAACACTGAATGTTTTACTGTGTGCAGACCACATCGCCTACTGAAAACAAACGCGTAATACCCTGGGACGGTGATGGTATTTCTGTCCTCTGTCTCCCTTGCACTTTTGTGTCTCTGGACCTCGTTTTAGCTGGAGAAGATCTCCCTCTCAGGAACATCCAATCGCAGTCTCTTCTGGGTTCCTCTCATCCTTTGTAAAGTATTCTTTGTATAGGGCGGCCTGTAGTGTAGTGGTTAAGTTACTTGACTGGGACCCGCAAGGTTGGTGGTTCGATCCCCGGTGTAGCCACACTACGATCGACAGAGCCGTTGGGCCCTTGAGCAGGGCCCTTAACCCTGCATTGCTCCAGGGGAGGATTGTCTCCTGCTTAGTCTAATCAACTGTATATCGCTCTGGATAAGAGCGTCTGCCAAATTCCATGAATGTAAATGTAATGTAAAGTCATTTAAATTCTATCATCTATTCACCCACTCTCATATCCTTACCTGGTATTTCCTGCTCTTAACTATAAACACCCATACCGACCCAATCCTGCATCTTATAACCTGTTTATTCCTGTGGTTAACATAACTCCAACAACATGGCTGGCTTTTGCTCCCACAGAAAATATCCTTGGAATTGAAGATTGACAATTTGTTATCAGGTCCCATGGGAGAGACACTTAGAGGGTTGAACTTGTCTCAAGAACCAAATTGTCCATCCACATCCACATTTTGAATATTACCGTCCCTGGAGCAAGGCGCCTGTAATGTTTCTCTCCTCCTCTGCGTTTCATTGTTTTCACAAAATGGTATTTTTATTCTGATGGAGATTTTTACGATTAAGATTCATTCTGTCATCCCCAGGGGTAAATTTATCTTGGATACAATACCACTGCATAAACACATATACAAATACAAATACATATTACTGATGACAGATATAGAAAATAAACATTGCACGTGCGCTCATTATACACTCATATAGACTTTTTCCATTAAGTGCATTCATGACACATATGTAGTATATTGAAACTGGGCCCACATCCTACTTGCTCTTAAGGCATTTGATTGACAGGGGGGGAAAAAATATTTCTATCTGTTCAGATTGCAGAGGGTCAACATCTACCTCAGGGGCGATGCTCAAACTCAGATTGAACTTCATGGGAGGGTTCTGAGATGATTTTCCCGGCACTGTCTGATGATGACCGTAAACTCACAGACATAACTTTCACGGCTGTCTGAACCAGGTAAGCTCTTTGGGATTTGAGAGTTAGTGTTACATTTCCCAACCTGACTGCAGTGCGGTGAGGATTATACGGGAGTGTGCGTGTCTGGGGTTGCTCGCAGTCCAACGTCATCACCACTCAGTCATTTATTTATTTTTGAGCGATAAATAAATTAAACTCCCCCTTCCCAGAGTGAGAGTGAGAGTGTGAGAGTAACAGACAGAGAGAGAGAGAGTGTGAGTGAGAGAGAGAGAAAGAGAGAGTGAGTGTGAGAGAGAGAGAAAGAGAGAGTGAGAGAGAGAGAGAGAGAGAGGCATAGCAGAGCTGAGGGATGCTTTAATCGGCTTTTTAAATCGTAATCACCGTGGTCCATGTTTCTGAAATCCCTCTCTGTTTTAAAATAACCCCCCCCCCCCATTTCTTCCCCATCCTTCCTCCATTTTGGTGACAGGGCAAGCACCCATCTTTCTTCACCTGCCAGCACTGGAGTCCCTGACAGTTTGGTCCCCATGGCAATGATTCAATGATTTGTCAGGTGTGAAAAGGAATGCATTGAGAGTCAGCAGGACAATGCTGAAGTGCAGAAGTACAATCTTTGCCCGTTATTATCTCCATGGAGTCCCTCAGTTACTTGGTTGGAGAATTACGTTTTGTTAGAGCAAATTAGCACAGTATGCATAAGATGACAGTGTCCTTCCTGTGTGGCACTATGGGTAAATTATCCTTTTAGCTCATAGGGACCCGGCCTTGCAAGCTTTTTGAGTATGCACACTCCATGCCAAGACAGGCCTGCTCGAATGCTAGCCTGATGAAAGCAGCATGGAAACCTGTGGCCAAGAACCAGGACAAGATGAGAATTTATGGCTTGTCGGCAGGAAAATTGGATTTCAGCAAAAAAAAGGGAAAAAGAACAGCGGCGTTAGTCAGAGGATATTACACATTGGACGAGGGGAAGGCTTTCAGAAACTCCGATGGCCTTCTGCTGGATGCTTACAAATGAGAGCTTGATGAAATACAACAGGGCCCTACTCACCATTTTCTTCTCTGATTGGCCCAATCTATTCCTTTTCTCCAGACATTGATTTTCCTTCCTCTCTGCTGAATGTTCAGGGCCGCGGAATATCGCCCTGTTCCACCTGAGAGAGAACCTGCCCCCTACCTGAGACCCAGGGCTGCTCAGACACACCTGAAACACGCCCGAGGGATCCCCTTTCTTTGTAGTTTTGTCTTCTTCTGGTACTTTCCTCAAGATTCACAAATCACTGTCTGCCCAGATCTCATAAAGCCTGTGAGATCTCCACCTTTATCACGGCGACTGGTTTTATCCCAGGGAAAGCGGGAGGAGAAACAAATGTTTTGTGTTAACGCTTTCCGCTATTATATTATTGTGTCAGTGAGACAAAGGAATCACAACCTCTTTCTTATCTGATGTGCTGGTGCCACAAAAAGAATGCAAAGTAATCTGTATGGTTTAGCCTTCCGCTGTATATCTATGGTAGGTCACATGCAGTGTACCACAGACGTTCAGTCGATGATAGACATCTTCTCGGCCCTTTCGTGACTGAGTAAGAAGAAAAGTTATTTAGAGGCATCAAAAAACTAACTACATACAGGTCTGCTTCCGCAGTGTCAGCACACCATCCCAGTACAGGTGGCAGAATAATAAGCAAGTTATTCATATTTTATGAAGGTATCTACTTTATTAATGCACATGTACAATATGGTAGTATTCGTCTGCTGTTTTATTAATAGTATGTGAAAAAAGTTTAGCTGGCAGGTGCGCCTACATCTCATTCATACACTGTCTTATTAATAGTATGTGGAAAATGTTTGATCCGTACCTGCACTGCTTTCTAAAAAGGAATTTGGCTCCCGGGAAAAAGTAGTGCGCTGGTACATTTGCTTGCAGAGATGGGTCCATTTCCCCAAGCTTTCCCAATTGAAGTTATGAGTTTTTATGCTGTGGTCCTGTGCTGTTGGCTTCACTGTAACACCCGAGACTGGCTCTGTTGGCTGGGGAGGTGGAGGGAGTATAAGCTAGTATCTGCTATGCAGACCTGATGTGGGGTGGGGGTAACGTGTTTCATCAATGCCTGTGAAAGGCAGCCGTGACCTTGAGCGGGATGGGGAGTAGCAGCATGCTAATATCGCTGCTCACTCACCCGAGCACATGTGGGGCTCCCACTGCCTCCTGTGCGTGTGCGTGTGTGTGTGTGTGTGTGTTTATGAGCAGATGTGTGCTTGTGTATGTATTCATGTGTGTGTGTGTGTGTTTATGTGCAGATGTGTGCTTGTATATGTACTTATGTGTGTATGTGTATGTGTGTGTGTTTGTGCAGATATGTGTTGCTCAGTGTATTTATGGTTCAGGCCTTCAGTGTGGAAAATGACCTGTCTCCTTTGATTACCGCAAGGGTAACAAGAAGTGACGTGGTAATTGCACAATCTCTTTAAGAGAATTGTAGCCTGTCTGTCGGCACGCAGCAGAGAAAGCTAGGCGTATCGCTGAAAGCCTCAAGCCGCGTGGTTACGATTGCCATTCCGGGGCCTCGCAGGACAAGGCGAAAGACTTTTCGGGGATTGCCCGGCACGGGTCAGTTCTCCCGCGTGTTCAGGCTGACCTTGCGAAGGGCGAGTAAATGGGTCAGACTTCGGGCCCCGTGAGAAGGCCCCGCTGGATCTGATGCTCGCTGTCTGGCACTGAGAGCTCTATTCTACAGAATCGATGTCGCACGGCGCCTGGGCGCAGTCAGAGGCACAGCTTGTGGGCACGCTGGCCGCTGCGATCGAGCGTTTGTAGTTTGATGACCACAGGCGTGGTGTGCGCAGCACAAACTATGTGGTGCAGCTGGGAAATCAGTGGGATTATGGTAAATATAATATCAATTATCGTCGTCCTGGTCTGGGTGGCGGCGAAATTGACAACAACGTTATGGCGAGTCGCTCCAAAATTGCAGCATGCTGCTCAATTTTGACTGAGTCTCCGACAGTGGCTCTCGTGAAACGGCCAAATGGCTCAGGCGTGTCTAAATGCGTGATGAAGACACCAGTTCTCCAGTGCGACGGCTTGCAGTACGGCATGTGCCGGCTGGGATATTGAGCCCAGAGGCCCAGTCCATATGCGGCATTGACACTGCTGAATGTGGAACGAGCGTTCAGAACTTTCTGGAATGTGCCATGAGGAGTTATGTACGTGCATCTCTTTCTGTCCTTTTCTCTCTCCCTCTCTCTCGGCTGACTGGTCTTCCTTTTCTTGCAGTGGCGTCCATTTCTACCTGGCCTGAAATATGAGGTCATCGACTCTGCCTATATCTCCCTGTACACAGGTAAGGTCCATTTTTCCATTTTTGATTGGGTGTTTGGGGTAGAGGGGGAGTGTCAGGGAGGTAATGAGGGGGCGGAGATTAATGCCTGTAGCATAGTGGTTAAGGTACCTGACTGGGTCCCGCAAGGCCGGTGGTTCGAATCCCGGCATAGCCACAATAAGATCCGCACAGCCGTTGGGCCCTTGAGCAAGGCCCTTAACCCTGCTTTGCTCCAGGGGAGGGTTGTCTCCTGCTTAGTCTAATCAACTGTATGTCGCTCTGTACGTCCAAAATGCCATTAATGTAATGTAATGATGGGTGCTGTTTAGAATACAGTAATATATTTAATGTAGATGGCTACAGCACTCGTTTGATGGATTATGAATCAGGCCAATGCATTCCCTCTGCTAATTCAACAAATTACCCATGTTCTCTGTACATGCATGTACTTACACATGGACTGTTATAAGTGCCAGCTTACCAGTACATTTTCAAAAAATCCACTTCATGTTCACACAAAACAAACACGTACCTTCGTACACCAAAATAGCATCCCTCAGTTAAATATTTGAGATGTGAGATGATTCAGCTTTAACCTTTTGGAGGCAGCATATCAGTGGGGAATCATAGCTAAGTATACTGGATCTGTTACTCTAGACCCTGAACAGTAGTGCAGCTCAGCCTACAATTTCAAACCCAAATGAAACTCATAACTGCCATCATATAAATTCAATCCCTTTAAATAGTTTCTGATCCCAAGGATAGAATGTAAACCCGCAACTTTTTGATATTTCTTTAACTTCATGTTTTTGAAACTGCCGTTGTACCCTTGAGTTAAGTGCTTAACCTGAATTGCTTTGGAGGCAATGTAGTGTAATGTTTAGAGAACTGAGCTCCTAACCTTAATGCGCAGGTTCAATCCCATGTACATATCCCATGTGGGACACTGACATTGTACCCTTGAGCAAGGCACTTAACCTGAATTGTTTCAGTGTTTATCCAGCCCTGTAAACATATACTATGCCCTTGAGCAAGGTTCTTAACCTAAATACGTTTAGTATACTCAATGAGCATTTTATTAGGTATTTATTAGACTTACTGTAGCCTATCCACTTAAGAGGTTTGACACGTTGTGTGTTCAGAGATGTGCTTCTGCATACCGCTGTTGTAATGTGTGCTTATTTGCATTACTGTCACCTTCCTGTAAGCTTCAGCCAGTCTGGCCTCTCTCATTAACAACACGTTTCTGCCTGCAGAACTGCTGCTCACTGTCTTTTGTTTTTCACACCATTCTCTGCAAACTCTAGAGACTGTTGTGTGTGAAATCCCCAGAAGATCAGCTGTTTCTGAGATACTCAAAACGCCCTGTCTGGCACTCATTCCACGGCAATCATTCCACGGTCAGAGTGACTTAGTTCACATTTCCATGTTCTGACATTTGTCAGCAGCAAATGTAAAAACAACAGCTGAACCTCTTGACCATGTCTGCATGCTTTTAAGCATTTAGTTGCTGCCACATGATTGGCTAATTAAATATTCACATTAACAAGCTGGTTCCCAGGTCTATCTAATAAAGTGATCGCTGAGTCTATGTCCAGTTATGGAAATGGATACTATGCTAAAAAAGACAAAACGTTGTGTAAGCCTCACTGGATGCTACATGCCTTTAATGGAATGAAAGAGTACCACTCTATCACCTTGTACTTTCAGTGAAAACTGTGGGGAATCATTGTGCTGCTTCACTGTAAACAGTGAAAGGCACATGTTTCCTATGATAAATTCATGGTATGGCCCAGCATTAATGTTCAGACAGCTTTGCACCTGGAGGCGAACTATTTTCACTGGAACAAAACACAATTCCATTGATCCTGGAATGTCTTAAATTCTATTACTTTTAATATTTTTAATTGTTTTCCTTTGCTTAACATATTAATAAAGGCGACTAACTGAGTAGGAAAATCACAGCTTGGGGGTTTATAATCAGCTTTTTGTTCTAAACACGCACTTGTTCCTTGAAGCTCAAGTATGTTTTTTTTGTTCTTTTCACACGCCATTACACTCCTAGCATCCGTGCAAGACTCGAGTCGCATAACCGCGCCGGTTATTGTTTTTCTGCTGCTCTTAAGATGTTGTTGATTTCTCTAAATTATTCATAACTGCGCCAGGCCCACATCCCGTGGCCACTTGCACTCGTTTATATAAAACGAGAAAAAAACCCCATCAATTTCCTTTCGCGCTTTCTTGTTTATTTGCTTTTGTTGTTTTTATTGCCTATGCATTTGTGATGAAGAGTGAAAAGCCAAGAGAGGAGAACCGTGTTCCTGAGAGGGCATGAGAGAGCCTCCAGTCTCCCCAAAGAGAACACCTCCTCAATTTATAATTCATCATTTACATTTTACGGGAGGCAAGGTGGTGCAGTATTGCTGTCTCCTCACAGCAATAAGGTACTGAGTTCAACTCTTGGCCTCAAGGGCCTTCCTGTGCACAGTCTGCATGTTCTCCCCTTGTCTGACTTTCACCCAGTGTGTGCTAGGATAGGCCCCAGATGCAATTGCACTTTACATTTGTCAGACCCTTGTAGTTAAAGTAACTTGCGAGAGGTGCGTTTTAAGATTGTGAGAAAACCATCACAGGAGCTAGAGAGGGGGGCGAATTCACAAAACCTGCGTGTATCCTGCAGGTCCTACGAGGCGAGCCGCGGTGTGCGCTTGTTCAGGCTCTCCTAAGTGGGGAGAGAAAGAGGCAGAAACACTTAAGAGGCTGAGGAGATATGACAGCCAGCAGGCATAGAGACCTGGCTGGAATGTGTTGTATAATCGGTGTCTGACTGGGGCGTTATGAAACGCTGTTGAGCTTGGGTTTTCAACCTTTTCTGATCTAGAGACCCCCCCCACCCAGGCTCAAACACATCCGGGAGAGTCTGATCGTAAGTTAGAAAAAAAAAGACCATATCTTTATGTGACCTGCTCTACCATAATCAGTTGGAAGTCGCGAGAGCCAATTCTACATGAATTGATGTTTATGTAGAAATATTCCGTTTTTGCCTGTTTTAGGCTTTCATCTTAATTTTGTAGAACAGTGTCTTGGCTTTCATAATCTGCATGTCTTAATGCCAAATTCAGAGTGAAAATGTAGTTTTTAAGCTTTTAAAGGCAAGGCAAAGTGAAAGAAACACTAGAGTTGTGTGAAAGTAACACCGGAGTGCAATGTTTGGAGGTTAGCCAGCTTGTCACTGGTTATCAGTCACCATGCAGTCACCACCACTAGCAACCACTTGAACGTCTTGCCTTTCATGATTTGTATGTCCCACTGTCAAATAAAATGTTTAAATATAGTTTTAAATGTTTAACACGTAAGAGGACGAGGTAGCAATGGGCTAACAACCACATCAGCTGTGTTCATGGCTACATTTACATTTTACATTTTTGTCATTTGGCAGACACTTTTAATCCAAAGCGACTTACAAGTGCATAGGTTCTTCCACAAGTTAAAGCATCACATCCATAACTAGTAAAATACACATGAAGTGTTGTTCTAAACATATAGTCATCATAAGTTTTTTTGTTTTTTTGGGGGGTTAGACAAGAGAGGGATATCAGAAGGGGGGGGGGGGGGATCAGGGGGGAGGACTAAGGTACAATTTCAAAAGGTGTGTTTTTAGTCTGTGTCGAAATAGAGGGAGGGATTCTGCTGTCCTGACAGTGGTAGGCAAGTCATTCCACCACTGAGGAACCAGAACGGAAAACAGGCGTGAATGTGCAGCTTGACCGCCAGGTGCTCGGAGAGAGGGAACCATAAGGCGACCAGAGCTGGCAGACCGGAGTGGTCTAGCTGGGGAGTAGGGAGTGATTAAGGATTGTATGTAAGGTGGGGCAAACAATTTAATGTAGCTATACGGTTATTTCGGACTTTACTTACAAATTTATTTGTTTTGTGAGAAAACTTTGAAGCCGCTTTTCTCAAATGCAATGGGATAAAACTCCCTTGATATCTGGAGTATGGAGATAACTTTGGTATTGTGAGAAAGCTTACATTCTCCTCTTTCGAATATTCAATTTACTCATTAATACATTTTGGGGTCAATACAACTGATTTTGATAGAGCAGGTCACACATATATGTAGTCATTGCACATAAACCCTGGCCAAGGATCCCCTATCATACCTTCAATGACTCCCATGGTCCACTGACCCCCTGTGGAAAAACCCAGGCTGTATAGTGAATTTCAAATACTTCTCACTGTGTGGTGAATACCCAAATAGTGCCACATATGTGTCAGGACACCCCTGCCGCTGAGGTGCATTCCTCTCCGTGGTGTGTTGTGTCTCTTTTCCCATCCTTTCATGTTCCAGTCAGCTCTCCACACCCCCAAAACCTCTCATATTTGCTGAGTATTACAAGGAGGTTCACGGTAGTTAATCATACACTTCCGATTCGCTCATTAACGTATTCATGTATTCATTCATTTGTTCATCCATGCTGCTCAGGGCCTCGTGAGTGAATCCACGCTCAAGTTAACAAGCTCTGGGTAGCTGGGACCCGCTAACTTGGGGCATTAGGCCGGTTGCCTTGGTGAACGCCGTGCACATTTATCATTCCACTGCCTTGAGAGTATGTGAGAGAGACTTTGTGTGTGTTTGTGTGTGTGTGTGTGTGTGTGTGTGTGTGTGTAAGATAGACAGAGAGAGAGAGAGAGAGAGGACTGTCTGTCTCTGTGATGCACACAGACACCTCGGATCACTGCAGTGAGGTTTGGATTGAGCACCGGGGAAGTGTCTTTTATTAAGGTTCTCTGAAGTTGTTTACTATCTGAGTATCATTATAATTGCCAGTAGCTGTCAGGAGGACCTTGTGCACATATACACGCATACTCATGTGCATATGCATCCTGACATGATGCTTCTCATTCACCCATTCATACACACACTCACACACCGACGGCGATTGCCTGCCATGCAAGGCACAGACCAGCTCGTCAGGAGCATTTGGGGGTTAGGCGTCTTACTCAGGGACACAGCCCGGGCAGGGGATCGAACCGGCAACCCTCCGACTGCCAGCCGACTGCTCTTACTGCCTGAGCCATGTCGCATACTGACATGCACATATACACGCATACTCACGTGCATATGCATACTGACATGCACATGTACATGCATGCTCACGTGCATATGCATACTGACATGCACATATACGCACAGTTTTTGTTGGCAAATATTGTGGTCATATCGATACATTACGTTGTGGAACTTAATGTTGGATAAACCTGAGGAAACACGTAATGTTGGATAAACCTGAGGAAACACGTAATGTAGGATAAACCCAAGGAAGCCCGTGGCTCTTCGTTCAGGCCCTGGTACCTGACTGGCTCCAGGCCCGCTGCACGCATGCGATGTGCGCCGATGCATTCGCGGTCAGTGTCTGCGGCCTCTCGCGTCGGGGAGGACAGCCAGCGCGTGAATCCCGCCGTGATGTTTCAGCGTGAGCGGGGGCCTTATCGGCGTGCCGCAGAGGGGGAGCACTTCGCCGTTTTGGCGGTACACCCTCTCAGATGCGCTTTGTGGCGGCAGGCTGGTTTCTGCAGCGACCGCCGGGCCTTTGTGTGGGGATGAGGCTAATCCTCCCTGGAGTGAGAGGCAGGTCTGCTTCCTGCGAACACACACAGGAGGTGCATTTACCCAGGCGGAACGTAACGACACCCCCCCGCCCCCCCCCCCCCGCTTAATTAAGTACCCCGCTTTGCTTCCTCTCTCCAGAGCTCCCCCCCTCCACCTCAATTCAGCCGTATCGATTAAGCCCCCGCCTCACTCTGAAAATCCCTCCACCCCCGCCCCAGACTGATGCAATTGGTACATTCCCAGGTGTCAGATGGGTAGTGAAAAGTGGAAGTGCTTATTCATTCTTCTGGAGAGGGGGGGAAGGGGGGGGGGTGCAGGTTAAGCCTTCAAAAGTCTAATTTCCTCTTGCCACCCCCAGCTGCCCTGCTGCAGACTTCCTGTTTCTTCGGGAAGTGCTGGATATGATGTTTCTTATCTCTTGCCCCCCCCCCCCCCACCATCTCTTCTCTGGTCTCCCCATCAATTCCCGGGGAGGAGAGAAGGAAAAAAGAAAACGAATTTTGGCGTCTCCTTAATTATAAAGCATGTCTCTCGTCAGGCCCTGCATCAGACGCCCCATAAATCATACTTCTACCCCGCTCTCGCTCCCGCTCCCACGTCCGATCGATAGAAGTAATTAAACCCTGTCTCCACCCTCAGAGGGGCAGGCCACTGCCCCCCCCAACCTCCTAAAACTCCCAGCAGCCTCTCACAGACACAGCTCCGGTACGGGTCCGAGTGATGGGCACGTTCACAGAGCCCGACCAGCCGGGCTGAGCCAGAGCTGGGGCACTTTTGGTCCTGTGACCTCACACCGAAGGCCCAGGGGCTGCCCTCAAAGGCTGGGGTCATCGCCACCGAACCGCCCTCCGTTATTTTCAAAGTGACGCTTGAGAACGAGGATTTTGAAATGAACCGCAAACTGAATGATGCTGCCTCTTGGCTGTTTTGTTGTTTCAACTTTCACTGCTTGATCTCTTGAGGAAACATTACACAACCGCGAGGGCCTTAGCTCTCTCCATCGGTTTTACAAACAAAGAATAGAGGTGTCACCGTATACACTGTTGTACACGTCTCCTGAACAACCACCTCTCTGCCTCTGACAAATAGCAAACTGTTTTGGGGAGCAGATGAGCACAGCTGGGAGAAGTGGCCTTTTGGCCCTCAGAGTCTCCAATGTCACTAATCCCTCCCATGCCACACTTCCTTGGTATTAATGTAGTTTTCACACTGAAACATACTGTTAAAGTTGAAATGTTGATATTCACCAAGCTACCTGTTATAACTGTGTCCAATGCCACTTATCCTAGCTGGTCCAAGAGGTTTGAGGTAGGGTTTAAGGTACGGGGAAGGTTCACGCCATTATACAGAACCACAATTACCAGAACCACCTGTGGTCACTTCCCACCAGTTGAACTCTGTTGTAAGGTGAGCTCTGAGCGGTTTGCTTCAACAGGTATGCAGAGTTGTGAAGGTACCCCGTGTGAAAGTGTAATGTTATGGAAGTCACACACAGTAAGGGTGCCTGTGTGGTCAAATAAGAATCATGTGTTTTTCAGTCCTGTCCTCACTTCCATCTGTGGAGTTTTCTTCTTTAGACCTCTCCCCACGGTCTCTCTGCTCACTCTCACTCCCCCCCATATCTCTGGTCTCATTCAGAGGCCCTTTTAACGATTCTGCGGTTGTGTTTGTTTGTTCTTTAATGATAGGCTGCTGAAGAGCTTGTTCAGAAGTTGTGCTTTCAAGAACTTTTTCCCCAAACCCCCGGTCTCTGAGAGCTCTTGGCAGAGTGTGTCCTGCGTTCATAAAACATTTGGAGAAATTCTATTTGTTGTATTTCAACCTTGTTGTGTGTCACTCTTTCTATTTTTCTCTTTCTCTCACTCTGGTAGACGAGTCCAGTCTGAAGATGAACAGTGTGGATCACATCCCCCAAACATTAGCCAGTTACAGTCACCCTGCTCTGGAGTCTGAAACACACAGCCAGCACGGAGCTGACATGCTCAAACCAGACCCCAGAGATACCTTCTACAGCAGTGAGTCTGTCGGTCTGTCTGTCTGTCTGTCTGTCCGTCTGTCCGTCTGTCCGTCTGTCCGTCTGTCCGTCTGTCCGTCTGTCCGTCTGTCTGTCTGTCTGTCTGTCCGTGTCACTGACACACCTTCTATAGCAGTGAGTCTGTCTGTCTGTCTTTCTGTGTGTCTGTCTCAGTGAGACACCTTCTACAACAGTGATTATGTCTGTCTCTCTCTGTCGATTCTTTTCTCCTCAAAACTCCTTCTTCAGTAATTTGTCTGTCTGCGTGTCTGATTGTCTGTCTATTGATGTTGGTCTGTAGACACTGTCCTCATTGTTGGAACAATTTAATGAAGGCGAATCGAATTTCTTTCTCACAATGTATTTTCATATTGATCGCAGGCATAGTGTGTATCAATAACATAATTGAAACCAACATCGATCCCTGCAGAACCTGCAGTTTTGTGATTAATGAATGTGAAGGGGTTTGTGTTCGAAATTAATTTTCACACCATAAAACATAACTGGTTACACTTTAAAAGAGGGACATGATGGTCAGATCACAAGATGTCATTAGGCACAGGTCAGATGTGTGCCTCTGGGGTCTCCAGATTGTGATGGGCTCTGTCCTGGGATGATGTCACTGTGAGGTGTGATGTCATGTATGGTAATGGGAGGCTCTCTCACCCTGTAGCGCCCATGATGGAGGCGTCCCGCCTGGAGAACGTGCTGCCCGCCTGCCTGTATTCCCCCACATACGTGGTGAAGGACTTCCCCATCGCCCGCTACCAGGGCCTGCAGTTTGTGAGTAACCCTGTCCTACTGACACTGCACAGACAAAGCAGCTGGACATCTGTGTGTGTGTGTGTGTATGTGTGTTTGTCTGTGTGTGTGTGTGTGTGTGTGTGTGTCTGTGTGTCTGTGTGTGTGTTTGTGTGTCTGTCTGTCTGTCTGTCTGTGTTGTGTGTCTGTGTAGGTGTGTGTCTGCGTGTGTCTGTGTCTGTCTGTGTGTGTGTCTGTGTAGATATGTGTGTGTGTGTCTGTTTGTGTGTGTGTGTGTGTCTGTGTGTGTGTTTGTGTGTCTGCCTGTGTTGTGTGTCTGTGTGTGTGTGTGTCTGTCTGTGTGTGTGTCTGTGTAGATGTGTGTGTGTGTCTGTTTGTGTGTGTGTGTGTGTGTGTGTCTGTGTATGTGTGTGTATGTGTGTGTGTGTGTGTGTGTGTGTTTGTCTGTGAGTGGAGCTGTGTGTATCTGTGTATACATTTGTGTGTTTTTGTGCATTCAGTGTGTGTATACCATATGAATGTGTGTGTATGTGTGCACATGCCATATGAAGGTGTGTGTGTGTGTCTGGGTACGCATACACAGTATGGTCACTGACTGTTTAATCATGAATGCATGTTCATTTTATGGACTATGCTGTTGCAAAATCCATTTTCACTTGATAAAGACTTATACAAGTACACATATTTATTATACTGCTTAAGACTTCATCCACTCTGCAGTATATTGAATAATACAATGATGCTTTTAGGCAGATGTAGGGTGTTTAGCATAATAGCCCACGAAAGGCTGAACACCCGGCATTAAAGCGAAAGTCTTCAATGGACCAATTTTTCACTGCCAATGAAATGTTTCCTGGGAGTTAATTATATCTGAGACCATTATAGCAGGTCATGGAGGACCACTGCTCTGGCATAATGCTCTGGCTAAGTCACTGCTTGCTTCACAACAAGGGAAAACAGCCTAGCGCTCTCTGCCTTTGGCCCAGATCTCACAGCTGATGCGATGCTGCCCTCACATGGCCAGTCCACGCTATTGCAGCAGTATCGGGACAATTTTGTTGCCATCTGTGTGTATGCGAATAGGATAAAAGATAGCCAGCTCCGTGCTGGGCACTTCATGTTTGTTGACTCATCAGAATTAATCTGAGCTATATGAAGCCATTAGGCGTGCCGTTATAAATGATGGTGACTGCAAGAGTGAGATAAATGGGTATGAGGATTATTTGCTGCGCCGTCAGTGTGCTGACTGTGGCCTTTATCTCCTGTCCAGGTGTACCTCTCCTTTGTGTTTCCCAACGATTTCACCAGACTGACCCACATGGAGAAGGAGAACAAGTGTTTCTACAGAGAGTCACCCATATACCTGGAGAAGTAAGTTCTTAAGTAATGAGAATATTACTAGTTGAGCATTGCTCGTAGAGAAATGTGCAATAATAGATAAACTGTTTCCATTGTTTTGGGAGAAATAAGATCCGTACATTTGCCAAACTATAGATAACATTGACAAAACTGCTCTGATTATTCAGTTCAGGATCTAAGAGTAAAAACCTGTCACAGAAATGTGCAGAAAATAAAAAAAATGGTGAATATTAAAATGAGAGTATGCTGTTCCGATGACAGAAAATCATGATGCATAGGACATACATAGAGTTTGTCCCTGTGAGCAACCAGATGGAGGTGCAGGAGAACCTGATTGCCTGTACTCTGTAAACCCCCCCTGCTCAGACTAAGGGCCTGAGAGCGGGCTTGTCGCTGTGTCTCAGACTCTCAGCGCTGGTTCTGTCTGACAGGTTTGGCTTCTACAAATACATGAAGATGGACGAGGAAGAGGACGACCGGCCGTTCTTCTTCCCCAACCCGGACGGTGAGTATACTCAGACTGGGCTGAACCTGGGCAGCCCACCACATTAAACTACCCTGGGACAGGACAGAACATGCCGGAACCTCCTCTGCTAAAAACTGTGTGTCCTCAGCTGTGAACCACCCTTCAGGAGAACATGTAATGGTGCTACAGGTGGGGGCCAAGGGTAATTACATTACATTAATGGTAGACGCTCTTATTCAGAGCGACGACAGTTGATTTGACTAAGCAGGAGACAATCCTCCCCTGGAGCAATGCAGGGTTAAGGGCCTTGCTCAGGGGCCCAACGGCTGTGCAGATCTTAATGTAGCTACACTGGGGATCGAACCACCGACCTTGCGGGTCCCAGTAATGCACCTTAACCACTACGCTACAGGTCGCCCTTAATGAGGGGGGTTCCTGACCTTCCTGCTCCCCCTTCCCGCTCTCTTTTCCAGACTTCCTGGAGGAGGAGGAAGGGGTGGACCCAGAGGATGAGTCGCTGGCAGTGGACACCCCTCCAGCCAGGAGAGCCAATAGCAGCCAGGCGGGCCGCCCGACCACCAGACACACCCCCGGAAGGACCGCCTCCCCTGCCTCGCCCGAGCGTGAGGAAGAGGAGGGGGACAGCCGCGCCCACAGTCGCCGGCAGAAACGGCCGAGGGGGGGCAGCAGGAGAACTCGCCCCCCCAACCACCATTTGGAGGATCAGGAGCCGCCACATTCGCACAAGGAGGAGGGGGGGCTGGGCGCGGGCATGGTTCCGGGCCGCACCCTCTCCTGGATCCGCACCGGCCCGGATGAGCTGAGCCGAAACCCCCTGAAACTCAGCAAGTCCCCGCTCCTGTTCCCCCAGAAGAGCTCCTTCTCCGCCCTCAGCAGCAGGACCAAACAGCTCCTCAGCAACTCAGCCCACCCTGGCCCCGCCCCCGACAACCAACCGGCCAATAGGGAGCGCAAGAAGGAGGACGATAAGATCTACATCACCAGGCCTCGATTGGCCAACGGCGGGCGCGGCTCCACCCCCCGGCTGCCCAGGGAGGTGTTCCCGGGCGTCTTCCTCTACCAGAACGGGAAGACCACCAAGCTGGTGAACCTGAGCACCAAGCCCCGCGCCCCGCCCCAGCTCTGGCCCCCCTTCAAGGACGGCAAGCCCCCTCTGCTGAGCGCCAACATGACCCACCTGTCTGCGCTTCACAAGGCCTCCACCAGGGCGTCGCTGGCCCGGCGGCAGCAGAGGAGGGCGGACGACCCCTGGGTGCAGCGGCGTGGCTCCCCAGGGAGGGGCAGCTCTCCTGCCCCTGCGTCCCTCCGGGGGAAACCCCATCCCACCACCACGGCCAGCCCGAGCCCCCGGCCGTCCCAGAACAGCCCCCGCGGAGAGGCGCGGGTGACCTCGTACCTACGCACTTCGGAGATCACCGAGTCCCTGCAGCAGCGCGAGGCGGGGGCGGAGCCCGAGCAGGAGGCGGGGCCGGAGGCGGAGCAGGAGGTGGAGCTGGAGCGGGAGGAAGGGGGCCTGTCGGAGTACAGCTACGAGGAGGCGGACCCACGTCCGGGCTGGGCGGAGGAAGCCATTAACTGGCAGCGCACGTTCAGCGTGAACAGCATGGACTTCGAGCTGCTGCGCTCCGACTGGAATGACCTGCGCTGCAACGTGTCGGGGAACCTGCAGCTGGCCGAGAGCGAGGTGGTGGACGTGCTCGCACAGTACATGGAGAAGCTGAACGAGCGCAACGGAGGGTGAGGAGTGTGTGTGCGTGTGTGCGTGTGTGTGTGTGTGTGAGTGTGTGTGTGTGTGAGTGTGTGTGTGCGTGTGTGTGTGTGTGTGTGTGTGTGTGTGTGAGTGTGAGTGTGAGTGTGTGCGTGGGTGTGGGTGTGAGTGTATGTGTGTGTGTGCGCGTGTGTGTGTTTGTGTGTGTGTGTGTGTGTGTGTGTGTGTATATAGTGCATATGTGTGTGTGCATGTGTGGGTGTGGGTGGGCCTGTGTGTTTGTGTGTGTGTGTGTTTGTATGGGTGTGCCAGTATCTGTGTGTGTCCATGTTTGTCAATGTTTCAGTGTGTGTGTGTGTGTGTGTCCATGCAGGTGTATAGTGCATGTGTGTGTGCATGTGTGCCTGTAGGTGTGTGTATGTGAATGTATGTATGTATGTATGTATGTGTGTGTGTGTGTGTGTGTCCATGTTTGTCTGTGTGTGTGTGTGTGTGCGTGCGTGCATGTGTATACGTGTATGTGTATGCGTGCACTTGTGTGTATGTTTGTGTTTGTGCTTGTGCCTGCAACTGTGTGCCTGTTTAGGAAATTGTTTGTTTGCACACATGTTTACATGTGGAATTGTAATTTAGAGTTTGTTGTGGTTCTCAGCTGGGGCACTGCTATTTTGCCCTGGAGCAGCTCCACGTGCAGCTGTGTGAATGGTTTGCATGCAAAACAATGTAAGCCCTATCTGGGAGTGCATGCTAATGCCTAACGGTGAATGTAAAAGCAGTGAGAGGCTGACGTGTGTCCCTGCAGGATCTACACCCTCCTGCGGATCGTGAACGTGGAGAAGCGCAGGGACTCCGCCCGGGGGAACAGGTACCTGGTGGAGCTGGAGCTGATGGAGAGGGGGAAGCGGGTGGTGCGTCTGTCCGAGTACATCTACCTGCTGCTGCACCGCAGCCGTCTGGAGGACGGGCCCGAGGTGGGCGAGGGCGGCGTGGGCACCGCCTCCAGCCCCGCCCTGACCCCCGCCCTCAGCACCGCGGCCCCCGCCGGCTCCGCCCACCCCCGCGCCACCACGCCCTGGGGCACGGCCTACGCCCGCCCGCTGCTCTGCCAGCCCGTCATGCTGCGCTGGAGGCACTCCGTCATGGTGCACTTCGTGGTGCCGGGTGAGTTAGAGCACAGTCAACAGATTCAAGACCTTTATCGTTTATCATCAATTCACGGAAATACAAAAACAGTCAAAATCTTAGGTCCCCCTTGCAAAACTTATCCCCCGGGGTCACGTTTCCGATTCCGTCTCTGCAATGACGCCAATCAAATTTGTTTACTGCTGTGTGTGTAGGCTCTGCATCGACTTGCTAGCGATGCTTTTGTGAATATGTAGTGCTTCATATGTAATATCTTGATTATTTATATACATTGAACCACGATATAGGCTATATTCGCTAAATAGAAAGATCCCTAGCTAGCTAGGAATAAAAAACAGCTAGCTAGCTGTCTCACTAGCTAGCTATTTATTATTTTGCTAGCTAGGGAGATAACTTAAATATATATTCCTAACGTTAGATATCCTGCTTATCTACTTCCCTAAGTTACAGATATTTATTGCTGAATGGTTTGCTATCCGTTTCACTAACTGACATTAGTCCACCGAGAGATGAGCACCATTTACCTATCTCTATCGCCATCCTAGACTGTAGGGAAAATGGCAATTTATATGTTTCGCTAACTTACATACACCGGACTAAATAAATGCTTACTGACAGAGTAATGACTAAGCGTATGCCGTTCACAAAAAGACACGCTTGCCAGTTGACGCTACCGTACGCATCAGGGGAATATATCTTATAGATTGCATCATAGCAACCAACAGATAAAGCTTGGCAACCACGCTGTCGACTTGACGCTAACTTACGCATGAGGGGAACGTAACCGGAAACATACGTTTTGCAAGGGAGATTGTGACAGTTCCACAACATTGCAGTTGAAGAAGAAGAAGAAGATGAAGAAGAAGAAAAAGAAAGGGGGCCCTTGAGACAGGCCCTTAACCCTGCTTTGCTCCAGGGGAGGACTGTCTCCTGCTTAGTCTAATCAACTGTATGTCGCTCTGGATGAGAGCGTCTGCCAAATGTCATTAATGTTATGTATTATAATGGATAAAGTTCAGTTCATAAATCTGATGGAAAAGCCTGTTGGTACCGCTTGAGGTCATTATCCACCACTGCTGTTACCTATCGCCATGGCAATGCCGCTGCAATGTCCTTGCAAAAAATACACATACAGACCCTATACACACATGCAGTGCTGTGAAAAAGTATTTGCCGCCTCCTCCTGAAATTCATCACGATTCCTATACTAATTGAAGATATAGAAACCAGAAGTGTAGAAGACATATTTTGTATATGACATGAAGTGTGTGGCTACTGAAGAAGCAGTTTTATCAGGAGCACACAAAAAGATAGTGGTTATTTCATTTATTTATTCATATATCAATGAACTACCATGCCTGAGCCAACGTTTTGGCAAAGCCTTTCTCAAGATGGCTGGAGAAAGGCTTGCCAAATCTTCACGTCTGGTGTGGTAGGTAATTGATATATCAATAAATGCATAATCTGCATAATCTCTCCAGTCAAGTCTGGAGTCTGTGTATGTGTGACGCAAGTGCGACTCGAGTCTGTTTCGTTGAATCAAGTCCCCATCTCTGTCCCCCCCTTCCTGATTTCCTCTATTATTGCATATTTGTCACGATAATTGGTTTCACATCTTTTGACAGAATGTAATATTAGACAAAGGGAAACCGAGTAAACACAAAACACATCATTGAAATTATTATTTCATTTGTTAAATGAAAACAGTAATCAACCCCCGCGACCCCCCTTTAAACCCCTGTGAAAAAGTAATTGGTTATGTGTGCAATGTGTCTGAGCCAGCTGTGCTTGTCACTTATGATTATGAAAATCAAGAAAAAATGTCTTTTAGAAATCAGAAATCAATTAAAATTGCGAACATTTTGAGAAGATAAAACATAAATGAGTTTTGCTCTTTTATTGTCTCACAACAGTAAATGCTCATTTATGTCTCTCAACTCTTCTCTTTGGCTCTCTCTCCCTCTACCCCTCTCCTCCCCTCTCCACCCCTCCCCTCTCCTCCTCTCTCCACCCCGCTCTACCCCTCTCCTCCCCTCCTGCAGTGAAGAACCAGGCGCGCTGGGTGCAGCAGTTCATCTCGGACATGGAGCACCTGCACCGGGAGACCGAAGACGATAACTTCAGCATTATCATCGTGGACTTCCAGAGCGAGGACATGGATGTGGAACAGGCCCTGAGGGAGAGCAAGGTGCCCCGGTGAGTCTCACAGCGAGCCCCAGCTCCACGGTTTTACCAGCTTCTGATTCAGGCTAAGAACCTGCACCACCAAAAACCGGCCAGCACACTGCATACCAACTGAGGTGTCAGCACAAAGACCGCTCCTCTTATCCCTCATAGACCCCGTGTGCTTGGTAGATTGTCTGTGTTTGAGGCTGTATTTGGTAGATTCTCTGTGTTTGAGGCCGTATTTGGTAGATTCTCTGTGTTTGAGGCCGTATTTGGTAGATTCTCTGTGTTTGAGGCTGTGTGTGGTAGATTATCTGTGTTTGTGGCTGTATTTCGTGACCGTGTTCTATCTGCGTCTTGAGTGGTTTTGAGAAATCGAGTTTCAAACATACCAAAGTTAATCGGCTCCAAGCACATACAACGTTTTCTTTTTTTAAAGTTTTTTTTCTTTGTGTAAAATGTCACACATATACTTAGTGCCCTTTAAACAACATATTTATGACAGTAACTCATTTTTGTCAAAAATGTCAGTTAGAACCTTCATTTGGGAGATTCTCTCTCAGAGACCCTGTGTGTTTCTGGCTGTGTTGGGTAGGTATGAGTACCTGAGGCGGGAGGGGAATTTTGAACGCTCTGCGGGCCTTCAGCTTGGAGTCGACACTATAGAGGTGAGTGTATGATGCTGTCTGGGTGTGTGAGAGTATGATACTCTGTGTGTGTTTGTGTGTGTATGATGCTGTGTGGGTGTGTGAGTGTATGTGTGTGTGTGTGTCTGAGATAGCTATGAACAAGACCTGTGGCTTGCTGATAACACTAATTGTATATGTGTGTGTATTTCTCAGGACAGTCACAGCATCGTGTTCCTGTGTGACCTGCACATACACTTTCCAAATAACATCCTGGAGAGCATCAGGAAGCACTGTGTGGAGGGGCGGCTGGCCTTTGCCCCCATCGTTATGAGACTGGGCTGTGGAAGCTCCCCCAGAGAGCCTGACGGTAACACACACTGACTATACACTCTGTATACACTTCACACATTATACACTATACAAACTACACTCAGCACTTTATTCGGTATTTGTTACGCATATTTTTTTAACTTATTGGTCAATTCTGCAGGATTGACATGTTGTGGTTATTTGCGTTACTGTCGCCTAGAGACTGTTGAGTGTGAAAATCCCAGAAAATCAGCAGTTTCTGAGATACTCAGACCATCCTGTCTGGCTCCAGTAATTATTCCACGGTCAAAGTCACTTAGGTCACATTTCTTCCCCATTCTGACATTTGGTTTTAAAAACAGCTGGACCTCTTTAATGCATTTAGTTGCTGCCACATGATTGGCTGATTAAATATTTGCATGAACAAGCTAGTGTACTGGTCTACCTAATAAAGTGCTTACTGACACTACAAAATCATTATACATTACAAAAACTCAGTATGCACTATACACACTCTGTATACACCACATCATCATTCTACAGTATACACACTCAGCATATGTATACTATATACACTGTAGTACTTAATTATACACTGTACACTCTCACACTATACACTATAAACATGTACTTTACGCTACACACACGTCAATTATATACATTCACTATACAGTATACGTACTTGTTATACACTATTGTCTTGAAAATATCCTCTTATTCCTATTTCAGCAGAGGGCGAAGAACCCGGTTCAACACAGTATTTTAAGACTTTATTTGTTACTTGCAAGTCAATAAAGAATGGGGGTATGTGCTTACCAAAACTTTCCCCAAAATGCAAGAGGGGCAGTCCCTTTTTATACCTGTCTCTTCACTTAATACATGACAGACTTTTAAGCTGTCTCAGCATTCACCAGTCTTGTAATGTCCAAGGGACAATGTTTAAGAATTCTAAAAATGTTTACTACCAAGGATATGTGTATCATATCGATTGCTCATCAGGGGGCTGGGTTGGTGTGAACACATTAAACACACAGAAGCCAGAGCTTGATGTGATACCTTATCTTTTCTCATAAACATGTTATTCCCACTTGAATATCTCTCTTCCTCAGTCAACATCACCTTTTGCCCAATGTATTTTGAAGCCCAAAACCCAGCCTCTCCTAATCAACTTGTCACAAGCTGCAGTCTGAATGTTTCAGCTCAGCAGTTTGGCACACAGTCTTAATGTATTAACACACAGTTTATACATACTTATACATCGTAGGATTTATAAAACATACAAACATCAGGATCTAGAAAATGTCCCTCTACACTATACATACTCACTATGCACATGTTCACTATGCACTATACACATGTTCACTATACACTATACACACTCACTATACACTATACACACTCACTATGCACTATACACACTCACTATACACTATACACACTCACTATGCACTATACACACTCACTATGCACTATACACACTCACTATACACTATACACACTCACTATGCACTATACACACTCACTATACACTATACACACTCACTCTGCACTATACACACTCAATATACACTATACACACTCACTCTGCACTATACACACTCACTCTGCACTATACACACTCAATATACACTATACACACTCATGCACTATACACACTCACTATACACACTCACTGTGCACTATACACACTAACTATGCACACTGACCATACACTATACATGCTCACTATACACTATACACACTCACTATACACTATACACAGGACCAGATTTACTAAGGAAATAGTCACAGTAGACACCTGTAGAACAGCAAGAAGCAAGACTAATTGGCCGTACTATCCCCCCCGCTGCTCTCCAGGTTACTGGGAAGTCAACGGCTTCGGTTTGTTTGGAATTTACAAGTCGGATTTTGATAAAATCGGGGGGATGAACACCGAGGAGTTCAAGGACCGTTGGGGGGGTGAGGACTGGGAGCTTCTTGACAGGTACTCCTCTCCCTTCTGAAATAAAACAAGAAATGAAACTGCTGTTACTGTAAATGGCAGACAGACATCTCAGAATGCTGGGTTTACCTTAAGCCCTCATGCTTTGTGTTGTCCCATAGCCTGGCTGCATCAGTGCCCTGGGCATAGCTGACGGTTGCCTTGTTTAATGCCCGTTTGGTCTGCTTCCCCCCACAGGGTGCTCCAGAACGGCCTGGAGGTGGAGAGACTGAGGCTGAGGAACTTCTTCCACTACTATCACTCCAAACGGGGCATGTGGAACGCTGGGGTGAAGAAGACACCCAAAGGGTAGCCCTCTGAGGTGCCTGCCGGGCTTTCTCTCTCTCTCTCTTTCTGCCGTGTGAGTCAGGCATCCTGGCCTTCCGGGGACCCCTGGGAGCCGTTTTTTGTTACAGGGAGGAGGAGGCAGGCTGTCCAAGTCCACCCGTGCCCTTGCAATGCCTCTCTCAGCTGCACTGTGGCCCTTATGAACACAAACACTAGGGAGGGACGTCTCTAATAGGGAGGGGAACGACGATTGTGGGGGAAGGCAAAGTTTTATTTTGTTGTTGTTTTGTTTGTTTTTTTGTTAGTTTTTTTGTACAAAAACTGAATGATTGCTCTTTGTATGTGTATGACAAGAAAGGCTTGTTTTCTCTGAGGTGATGACAACTTCTCTTACTGTATAAAGTACAAGACAGTAAACTGTAGAGAATTAAATGCAATGGAATGCATCAGGCTCTAGTTTGAGAAAGATGCAGATGTGCCAGACATCAAGGGTCATTTATCAGGAATAGCAAAGGTATTAATAAGCTATATCATGTCTGTCACTGTATATGGGGGAAGAGAGATGACGGGAAAACCTCCATCTTAGCATCTGATGCTAACTGTTTTCTTTTATTTCTCTCTCTGTGTCTCTCGCTCTCTCTCTCACTGTGAGAACTTGGCTGCATCGGAAAGATGTCGTAACTTGCATTGGGACATTTGGCCTTGTGTTCTGGACAGACACCATGTTGCTATTAACCATTACTCCCGGGTTCGAAAGGGAATGGAGAGAAAGAAAGCAGGGCACCTGGGCGGTTCTTGCTCTTTGGTCCTCTCCCTGGTCTCCACGCTGGTCACTGTGCGCAACATGTGAATCTAATTCCCGCGCAGACACTGTTTTTTGGGGTCCACGTGGTACTGTCTTTGGATACTGGGTGGTGTGGCTCCTGTGTCTCCATAAGCCTCCTGAAGCCCCCACTCGCTCCCTCTCTCCCCCTAACGGGTCCGGTCTCCCTCTGACGGACCAGCGCCGACAGCCCCACGCCAGGAGGAACCAGCAGGACCAACTGCTCTGAGGACTTAAAACTGCCCCTTCTTTTTTTAAACTGTATTTATTTTTTGGGGCTTTTATTGTTTAAATTGTGCAATGCTGGCGGAGCGGGTTGTGAGGTGAATTGTTTGTTGCTCAGAGCGCTGATCCGGCTTAAGAGTGTGAGGGTCAGATAGACAAGGAGCGCACAGGATGTCAAGTCTGCAAGCAACTGTATTTGTGTGGGAACAGCAGGGATTAATCTACTGGCATATGTCCTACTGTACCTGACAGCTTGGGGGGGTTCAGTAAGTATTCTCGTTGTTTTTCAGTGCTGGGACGGGTTGACAGAAGTACAGTACTGGAATGATTACACTGGGGTGTGCATAATGCACAATGCTTTTTAAAGCCGTATTAATGACTAAGATTGTCTGAACCCCCCTCCCCTGTGTTTGCCTGTTATAATCTCCAAAAAGGCTTACGGTGTGATATAGTGGTTAATTAACTGTTAAATACCAATGTGAAATACTTTTAATTCTTTAGTTGCTAACAACAACAACAACAAAAAATACACACACAGGTCCCTGCAGAATTTATATCAAAACATATAACAAACCAAGACATACAGTACAATTATACAAAAGAAGAATTTTAATCTAAATACTGGGTGCTTTTCACAGTTGTAAGCAATGCAAGAAATGTACTGGTGTCTGAAGAGTTTGAGGTATTTCAAATTATGACTTATCTCAAGTTATTTTATTTTTATTTTTTTACCAGAAGGCCACATTCCTACATTTGGCAGGGGCATTGATGTTCGCCTTGAGTGGGGTTTGGGGGGTTAGTTGATTAAATAACTATATCCAGCAGTATAAATGGAAAATATGTAAAAATGTAAAATATGTCATTCTCCCCAGAAAAGGCCTTCTATTAAGAAAGTATGTAATGTCTAAAAAAGGAACAGATAAATATATGCGAAAATAAAGACATGGGTTTACATTCCGAGGATAATTTCTGTGAAATTGTTTTGTAGAGTTTTAAGAATGTACTGTATTTTATTTTTTTGATTATGTTCCGGTTTTCTTTTGTAAAAAAATAAATTTTAAAGCTTAAGTCTCACTTTAGTGTGGATGTTTCTATGAAAAGACGAATGCCACGCGGAGAAAATGCAGTACTATAAAAAGGAAAAAAATACTATTGCAAGGTTATTTTGGACCACTAGTGTGATTCCGCATTATGACCACGTGAGGGCAGCTGATTCACTTGAACAGATTAAACAATTCTGCATTTGAATAGTCAATACACAGAAACAGAAACTATTTATGTGGAATTTTTCATATCAACAAAAGCGAGAGCTTCTTCTTTTTATCTGAAGCCGCCTGTATTCATTTTTTGATAGTGGATAAAAGGGGTAGACAAATCACCATAATTATCCCCAAAACAAATTATTTTTTAAATTACTGGTAATGTATTAATACATTTTGTGATAACATTTTCAATAAACAGTTCAGCATAGTAACATATTTCATTGTAAAGCCACCAGCTCAATTTGTAGTAATAAAAGTCCAGAAATACGTTTGCCTCACATGAGTTATTTTATCCTGTAAATATACGTGAGTTCAACTTACAAGAAGAAATACAAGAGAAACTTTTTGTACGTTCCGGCATTACCGGTCTGATTGGCTCCGAGATGACTGTGAGCTCATGATTGGTGCGCACGTCGTCTTCCCTGCCACGCCAGCCCCAAGGCTCGAACAGTCTAACTGCAGCCTCTGCGGGCTGCACTTCTTAAACTTCGCGACTCGAAGGACTACACTTTATTACTAGAAATGGATGATCTGAAATATTTGCACGACTGAGGTGGTAGTGGCTTGGGCGTCTTGCTGTTGCAGAACAGTAATTCCACATATGAAAACAGACCTGCAAAAACCGGATAAGTCAGTTAAACCGATTGCGTATCAGCCGTTAAGGTAAGAGATGATCTCTGTAGCTTGTGTCAGAATTTCTGATGTACTTAAATCGACCGACATTTGTTAAACAAAGGAGAAAATCTTGAAGATAGAGAATAAGCTAAATTCCGTTTGAAGTTATCGCTACATGCAACACTTTAGTTGCGTAAAGCATAACGCAAATGTCTGAGGGAAATTGGCGAGCAGAGCCAGATTGTCAGTGTGCATCGCCGTAAACGCAAGCATATCGTGCAGAATGGCAGCGATGAACAGCTCTAACATGAAGACCTTGGAGGACTTGACTCTGGACTCGGGTTATGGAGCTGGGGACTCGTGCAAGTCTCTCAGTCTGTCCTCCTCCAAATCCAACTCGCAGGCGTTCACCAGCGCACAGCACCGGGGCAACTGGTGGTACTATTCGGGGTCCATGAACAGCAGAAACAACAGCTGGGACACGGTAAATACTGTGCTTCCTGAGGACCCCGAGGACATCTTCGCCAAGTGTCCCCGGTTGCCAGAGCTGGAGGAGTTCCCTTGGACAGACGAGGACGTTGGCAAGATCCTCCGCAAGGTCTCCGGCAAGGGTGCCTTTTTTGCCACCGACACCGTGCGAAGGCTCTCCACTCTTTTACGAAGGGCTCTGATCCGGATTTCAAGGGAAGCGCAGCGGCTGAGCGTCATGCACTGCCGCTGCACGCGCTTCGAGGTGCAGAGCGCCATCCGGCTGGTGCTGAGCTGGGCTCTGGCGGACAGCTGCGTCTCAGCCACGGTAAAGGCCATCTCCCTCTACAGCATGAGCGCCGGCGAGTGGCTACGGAAGGGCAAGTCCACCCGATGTGGGCTAACTTTCTCCGTGGGCCATTTCTTCCGCTGGATGGTGGACACCCGTATCTCGGTGCGCATTCACCAGTACGCAGCCATCTGCTTGACGGCATGCATGGAGAGCTTGGTGGAGGAGATCGGCGCGCGGGTTCTGATGGCGGAGCGACAGCAGAGCGGGGACGGTTGCCTTCCCAGCAGCGCGGTGACAGCGGAGGCACTGGAGGGGGTTGTGAACAATGACGCCGAATTGTGGGGTGTTCTGCAGCCCTACGAACATCTCATATGCGGGAAGAACGCCAGCGGTAAGGACCCCCCCCCCCCCCCATTTTTGTCACCTAAGTCACTAAGTGTTTTAGGTTTGTCAAAAGTTTTCCCGGCTTTTTTATGGATAGGTTGTAGGCCTATATGAATACAATTACAATAATATAACCGATGCTATTATAGTCATCCTTGTTTTACCAAAAGAATTGTGGCGAAATATAACAATAATTAATTAAGTCAACGTTATTTCAAATGGTTAGACTGCTGTCGCGATCATTGGAGAGCGAGGATGGTTATAATGTTTACTTTTCGACGCTGGTGTGTTGAGGTGAGACCCATTCCTCTTTATTTCTCAGGTATTTGAGCAGAGGGAGTCAGAAAGCGAGGACATATTCCAGTTATTTTACCTGTGGGAACGCTTTCGCGTTTTTCAGCTGACAAGGGAAGCAATTAATCAAGACGGGGCTGTGATTTGCAGTCCTGTCCATCAGCACAGTGTTTCAGGTTCTGGTGCTCGTAAACGGTGCGGTTTGATTTGCAGAGCCACGGGAAATAACAACATGGGACGAACTCCAGTCCCGCTTCATTACAAGGCCAAATCTGTTCCGAATTTCAGTATTTAAATTATGTCTCCCAGCCATGCCCCCATCGCGCGCCCCTTGCCACATTTCAAACGACTGTGCAGGGCAGAGGTGCAGTGGCTCGTGGTAGTCTGCCGGTTTTCCGTATGGAAGGCATACAATATACCTTTCTTAGCTGCAGACCTGGTTTATGATGATTGATGTCTGACAGATGCTTCTGCTAACAAGCAGAGCAGTTTTGAAACTTGAAAATACTTTTTCTCAGAAATTACTCAAAGTAAAGCATTGTTCTCTTCAATGAACATAAATGATGATGATGATGATTGCAGGGATCAGCAGTCTACTCAAACTGTATAGATTGAGTGAGAATCAGATTCATATCTACCTGCCCTGGGGATGCCTTGAAATATTTTCTCTCAATTTCAAAGTCTAAGTTACATATTCAGGGTTTCCCCCAAGGAAAATAGTTAGTGGAGGGGAAAACACTCAGCTGGGGCATGCAGCAATGGTGTGAAGTAGCCATGATATTCACATGGTATTGCCCACACCTGACCTAGTGAAAGCATGACAGCACAATGCAAATTTGCTAAGTAGCACATCTGTGCCTTTCTCCCCCTTCCATGGAGGTCTGAGGTTTCATTGATTTTTCCACGATGTTTGCGGAAGTGCTTGTGAATTCAGCGGAGGTGCAGTGCATCCATTATTAGTACCTGAGGGAAGCCCTAATATTTGAATTTGCGCTGTGATAATTGTCTTGTAATTGCATGATCTCCATGATTCTGTTAGGCCCCAACTATGTTGAGATAAGGGAAAGATCTTTGTTCTGATAATTGCTAGGGGTTTCAAGATACCAAACTATCTTCATCAGTATCTGTTCAACCAATAAAATGACCTGTATCTGTATTCAGACAGAAACCCAGGTGGCATGCTTTAAACCAGAAATTCTGTAAATTAGAGATTAATTAATTATTTTCTAGCCTAATGTGCACCAACACACTGCAAAAGTTGTGCTTTCAAAACACCAACCTTGGGATGTAACACTGACAAATCAATAATCATTGTTTAATAGAATATCATTTCGTTTTATCATTTCAATGTATAGTTTACAAACCACACCAACCTAGATGTTAGGGATTATTAGCTGTTGGATAGCCTCTAGTTAAGCTGCACCACACACTGCAGGTGCTGTTGGAGCTGGCAGCTCTATCAAATCTCAACCAACCTCAGCTATTTCACCAAACAAAGTTATCAGAGCTGCTGCTCGCTTTGTACCAGATCACTGCTGGTTAGCAAGCCAAGCGAGCTTGCTATTACTAGTAGTTTCTTTCACACATGTTCCCTTCCCCAAATTATGTTCACACAGGATGGTTCAAAACAAACTTATAGATACCTAAGAGTGCTCAAAACACTCCTCACTTGAGAAGGGGTTGATAAATCCTGCTGTGTGTTTTGGGTAGAAATCAAATAGTTTAAGATGTTCTTGTAATTTAAGCTGGCAGGTTTACACAGCATTTCTCTAGTTGAGTGCAGATGTGTGGATCTCTGCAACAGACCTGTTCCTCACCCTCCTGCTATAGTACAACCCCAGTGATATGAACTCATTGGGGAAGGGAGGTTTTTCAGAACTGTTTATAACTTTGAAAGTCAAATCAAAATACACACATTTTCATATGAATCATGGAATGGCTACTTACATAATTGACTCCTGGTTTACCTTATAACCAATACTTAATGAAGCTGTAAGCAGGATTTCATAAGAACATTTTTTTTCAAGGTTTCTGAAGGATACAGCATAAGACACAGCATAGGCTAATAATAACCTCTGCTGAAAACTTAAAACAAAAAGTCCTTGAATTCACAAACCCCTGAGAATTGATATCACATTGATGTGCATATATTGAAAGTTTTCTTTAATTTCCAGAACCCAGCATGCGTTGTGCTCATGGACATTGACACTTACAGAGCGACCCCACCACTCAGAGCAGCACTCCCTGAAGCAGTCCAGGAAATGTATATATATATATATATATATATATATATATATATATATATATATATATATATATATAGTAGCGTGGCTGTCCCTACAATATATAGGGACAGATGATATTTGTTTTACTTATATATTTTTACGAGGGGAATTCTGTTTGGCACAGAAGTAATAAACTTGGCAAGAGTAACATAGGGTACTATTTACTGTACATGAATTGTGCAGCGCTTTGGATAAAGGCGCAAAATAAATTCCAACCGTTTACCATTTACTCCGTTATTTCCCCAAACAAGGAGGAGTGTCTGTTTGTTGTGAGGCAACTTCCTCCCGTCCACCTGTTAGCCCCGCCTTCCTGCTCAGCCCAGCCGGCCAGAAGGAAGGTCGGTGTGTGTGAATTGTAATTGGGTTTCCCTGTGGCTTACCAAAACAGATTTTCACAGCATACAATGCTGCTTTGTTTTAGTATGAGCTCGTTGAGGAAAAATACCATTCGCAACAGTATTAGAATATGAATGGAGTGAATGCAATGGCAAAAAGCCAAACCGTAGCTGTGATCTGCTTGCGATCAGTTTGTTTGCACCGAAAGCGCAGCTTTGTAGATGAGCAGGTTTTTTTAAAGTTACCCTGACAGAGTATTAAAAATACAAAAAAGGAGAATTTTTTTCTTATGGACAGGTAGCATCAGTGAGATAGGTCACTTCGATTCACATTCGGCCAACTAGGCCTCCGATTCCATTGGTGTTCTCAGTAGGCCTATACATAGCCAAGTGCAAAACGCAATCTTGTTCAAAGTTAGTATGTGGAGTGGAAATTGATGTGCGTGTTGCAAAAGTCTAGTACTGTGCTGTAATTTATTGAGGATTTAACAGAAACCCAGTACCTTCGGTCAATAATTTCGTTTGTGTTATGTTTTTTGCGTTAAGTCCATCGAACGTGACCGGACCACAGTCTGCATTTATGATGCGACAGCACTCCGATTCTCCAAATATTAGGCTGCGCAATCGCGATACTCCCCATTTGCTTTATTGATTGAAGTCCTGTGCTTTTCTAAGAAAACAATGTATTGTAATTACCATTGGCAGTTGGGCTTATGGTGTTTAACGAGTTGTCCGTGTCAGGCGTCTCCACAGATTTTACACGCGCTCCCGGTTCAGTGTAAAAAAAAAAAAAAAAAGAAAAAAAGTCTCCCCGGTCGGTTTCTGCAGTAAAGCAGGAGAGGGCAGGGTGCTCTTGGGAGCTACAGGGCCGTTTCTCAAGCACAAAAGCTGCTCTCATGTGCCGAGCAGGCGGTGCACATCTGGAAGTCTTTAAGGCAAAACTGACTCTACGGCTCCAATAACAAGACTGCCCCCTTTTAAAAGCCGTTTTTATTTAACAATTTGTTTGTTCGTTTCACCAATGTCCTGACTTGATAAACCAGATTAAACAAAATATCCGATATTTGTCCAGGTGGATTGTTTGTAGCTGCCAGGTTAACGGTTGTTTGGCCGTTTGTCAAACATTTGAAACATTTTTTTAAACACCGGTGTGCTTTCTTAAGCTGTGAGGAGATTGGCTCTGAAATTAACCGGTACGATTCAAGGAAATGCAGTTTGCCCATAAGTGCCATATAAAGAAGTGTAATAAAATAAGAACTCCTCGGTCTGTTATTGACGCACGCAAACACACGGCGTTCATCTCCGGTATTGATTGATGAAACCACTGGAAATGGGCTACAATGCTGCCTGTTTATTGGCCCTTTCCTTTCACGGAAATTGAAAGGGAAATCGTTTTTTTTCCCCTCACGTTGTTGCGTATATTGGCGATGGTAAGAAGAAATCCATTAGCAAGTCCTTGTTGTGATGGTATTACACACAGTAAATTGTTGATTATTGACTTCATGTGTACTTTTGTGTAGTTTGAATGGCCAGGGGTCTGAATGGCATATACCATCCAGTTGTCCTCTAAAGTTAAACATGATACAGAAGTCGTAGATGGGACTCTGCGCTGCCCTGGTTTCCCAGATGGACAAAAAAAAATGTGGTTAGAAAAATATATGTTTTGAGTTCTGCAAGATTGGCAAAAAATCAAGTCCATCTTGAAATGTATTTTGCACCATCAGGGAATTTTTTATAAGATATATGATGATAACATGAGCTTCCACTCAGTCATGTGTTCATGCATGTACATATAAACCTATATGTATATGCCCATACATCATCCATACGTTTTGTATGGCTGGTGTTTAGCAGGCTGTATCCAGGCATAGCTGTTAGGATTTTACTAGTGTACAGTAGCGCAGTTTAGAGAACCTTCCCAAGGGTATCCCAGTGCGGATTTGCTTAGGGTCCAAACCCACAGTCCTCTGCTAGCAGGTTACATTTCTTATCCTTCTTTCTGTACTTTAGTGCTCCACATTCTTGCATGTTCCAAAATCGCATTTTCTCAATGCCACGTGTGGTTTTAGAGTATACATGGATTTTTAAGTGCACATGCAACCACTTTCACCTTTTTTATATATTAGGCCTGTATAAATAAACCCTGGGAGAAAATACAGATATGTTTTTGGTTGAGGGCTGTGGCGAGAACCATATTCTATGCGTCATGTTTTGTATGAAATGTGGTGCGACTTTGGCAGCTGGATTGTGGTCTGACCCGCAGCACAGCTCTAAACAGTAGGCATCCCAAAAAAGCTCATTTAACGACTCTACAGTGATCATTAGCTATGGGGAATAAATCTTTTTTTTCAGTCTCTTACTATGGTATTGCAAAAACAATCTGATAACCCAGACCATTGCTCCCCAAAGGGGGAGCATTTTCCTCTGTGATATCATCAACCATTTTCATATTGTACATTTCCTCCTCGAAAAATAGTTGGCGTGAGTCACTGCTCTGTTTCCTGGTGTGGAGACTTATGTGATTGGCACAGATTATATGATTCGGAGACAGAAAAGATTTGCAGTGTGCTTTTGTGATTATGGAAGTGGAACGATCGCATCTTATTTTGAACAAAATCCTCTCCTTGTCTCCGGTGTCCTGTATTTCTCATTCGAGAATATCTGGATGTGTTTGGTTAGTGTTGAGTTCAGCGGCTAACGAGGGCAGCAGAAGTTTCCTATTTTGCTGGCAGGGCTGGTTCTCCTGGGCAGGCTCTGCGGTACAGCTGCCCCACCTGTGTGCGGTGGTGTCCAGCCATCTCACGGTCACGTGGCACTTGCTCACACGCGCGCTCTTTCACTTTGTCTCTCTCTTTCGCTCGGGTGTCACAGCAAACGGCCCCTTCTGCTTGTGTACGGCACAGCCACGGAGACCAGTGTGTCCAAATCACTTAGTCATTTATAATCTCACTCCCCAAATCACTCCTTTACCCATAATCTCAGTGTCTCACTCCCCTTATCCCTCCTTCATCCATAATCTCTGCATCTCACTCCCCAAATCACTCCTTCACCCATAATCTCAGCGTCTCACTCCCCTTATCCCTCCTTCATCTATAATCTCTGCGTCTCACTCCCCAAATCACTCCTTCACTCATAATCTCAGTGTCTCACTCCCAAAATCACTCCTTCACCCCTAATCTCAGTGGCTCACTCCCTAAATCACTCCTTCACCCATAATCTCAGTGTCTCACTCCCTAAATCACTCCTTCACCCATAATCTCAGTGTCTCACTCCTTCACTCAGTCTCTTTCACTCAGTTTCACATTCTTTTTCCTTTTCCTCTGTCCCGTGTTCGCTCAGCAGTTCTGGGACGTTGAAGTGGACGGGTGGACTCGGGTTTCAGAGAGGGTGGAAAAGCTGCAGACTTTGCTGGGCCTGAGCCTTGCCAGCTGCAGAGGCTCTTTAATGCATCACCACGGTAACCAGGCCTAGACAGGAAGTTAGGGGCAGCGCGGGAAGATGGCCAACAATGACACAACGGGCTTCATTTTTCAACTTTTTATTTTATTTTATTTTTCACAGCAAAGAGAAAATACCTATCTGTCCTTCCACTAGAGGAACAGAAAGGGGAAGAAGGGGAGGGGGGGGTGGAGGAATAATTGGGCCACTCTTTGGCTCCTACCGTCTCTCATTTTCGGCTAATTTCTTTCAAGCCCAGGCTTGTTGCAGGGAAATGGGAAACCTTTATGACCTGACCTTTTCATGTGCCAGGTGGGTTCTTGCATGTGAAGTGCTCACTCTTGTAGGAGGTGTGTTTTGTCCCAAAGAGAGACCCATTAATTTCCAATCTCTTTCAGAGCATTTCTGACCTTGGGAATATTCAGTGAAAGCTGGTTAAGTTGTTACATAAGCTCTATCAGAAAATCTCATCTCAGTGTAAGCCATGAGGTTGAAAAGCTTGTACTCTGCTGAGGAAGCTGAACTCTTGACTTGAGTTCCTTTTGCAGGTTTTCCAACTGGGTTTCTCGTGCAGAATTGTTTAGCAGCAATCACATTAATCCCCTCATCCCATAAAAATCCAGTCAATTTACTTTTTCAGTGCATTATAGAGCATGACGTCTTTAGCCGTTACAGTTAGAATTACTGACTGCATCAGTACCCAGCATGCATCTGTGCTTGCCCCTGGTGGGCTGTTGTCATGGGAGGATACCTCAGCTGAGTGGCTGTGGTCTACTGTGGAGGCTCAGGGCTGTAATATGGAGGGGGGGGAAGGGGTTTCTGGGGTTTCTGGCTAAGTGGAAGCAGGTTTGCCGGTAGGTGGATTCACCGTTGGCACCCCATACTGTGTGCTCTGATTGAATATGTTCAGCCAGTTCAGTTGGACCTCCTCTCTCCCTCTCTCCCTCTTCCCCTCTTCCCCTCTTCTCCTTTCCCAGCTCCTCTCGCCAAAGTCCCGCAGCTCAACCTGCAACTTCCAGAGGGGCCTTGACGTAGCCTTGCTTGTCAAACCGATTTTCCTCAGATGTGAGATAATTCCGGAGGTGTGTTTTAAAACAAATGGTCAGTTACTGCTTCTGACAAAAAAATCATAATCTCATGTACTGCAGGTGAGGCTCAAATTGCAGGCTGGGATTTGTGCCAACTCAACCAATGTCATGTAACAGAACGCTTCTCAAGCCCGGCAGAGCCAAACGGATGGTGTTTTTTATCCTCGTTTCAATCTCTTGGTTACTCGGATGTTACTATTAAAAACCCAGCATCCATTTACATGAAGTCATTTGGCAATGCTTTTATCCAAAGCCAATTCCGAGACCCTCATGACAAACAACACCCGAAGTGTAAAATAACAGGATGACTACGAGCGGTTGGACTTAACACCCCAGATGTTCTGGGAAGAGCCCACCAGAACTGGCCGCGGCCCACGTGTGTGGCCTCATATTAAGTGAATCGGATCTTCCTCCGTGAAAATAAAGAAAACTAAGCAGATTAAAGCTCACGGTAATGGCTCCCCTCTGTCTTTATTTTCGTCTCTGTAAGGTCTGCGTTAAAAGACGCGGCCTTGTGTCTGTTTGTTTTCCCCTGAGGGGTGGGGGAGGCTGTGTGCAAGGCTCGATTGATGTTGGGGGGTGGCTGTTTGGGTGGTGTGTGTGTGGAGGGGGAGGGGTGGTACAGGTACTGTTGTGGTAAAATGTGTTGCGGTTTGTAAAAATACTGAATTGTTTTTTCAAATTCACTCGATGTTGAGGGCCTTTGTTACAGTCTCTGATGGCGAGACACAGAGGGACAGGTTCCCAGCGGAATTGCACAGGAAAAGCGAACGGCATGCAATTTTGGTCGGGTTCTGCGGTCAGTCACACATGTTAAAACAACACGGCAGGCAGGGTGAGTGGGCGCGGCTGGGACACGGCCGTTTGCGTGTGATAATGTAACGGGACGGCAGGAATTGGGAAATCCCCTCAGAAGAATTTTGGGATTTGACATCCGACTTCACCAGCGTGGCACTGACTCCGAGGGCTCTTCAGAGATTCTCAGAATGAAATGTTTTTTCTTTTTTAAAAGTCCCAGCTCATGGAGAAGTGGCCCTTGAGATGAGATTATCCACCCCTGGGTGTAGGTTATTCAGCAGGGGCTGGCTGTCTGCTCCTCTGAGCGAGACCCACGGGGCGCTGTGGTGCTGTGTGCTGCCGCCTCGGATCATTGTTATTTAATGGCCTCGAGGAAGCTTTTCAGCTCAGCGAGCCTATTTGCTTCAAGTTTCACCCCGACCCCCGGAAGGTTCCGGCAGCCGGAGTCCATGTTCTCTCTGAATGCAAATATAGCTGCTGAGGCCCCTTCCAAAAACCTGGACTGGATTTAGCCCGGAAATAACAACCCGCAGGGAAAGCTGCGGGAGGCTGGGACTGAGACACCCACCATGGGGGAATTCATCTCTCCTCCGTGTGTGTCTGTGTGTGTCTGTGTGTGTGTGTGAGTATGTGAGCGTGTGTGTGTGAGCGTGAGTGTGAGCGTGAGCGTGAGTGAGTGTGAGCGTGAGTGTGTCTGTGTTTATGTCTCACTGCACGTGTGTGTTGACTGTCTGCATGTGTAAGGGTGTTTGTTCATGTGTGTATAGTATGTGTTTGACTGTCTCTTTGTGTGCAAGTTTGTTTGATCCAGTGTGTGTGTGCGGATGCGTTTGTGTGTACGTGTACCTGTGTCTGTGTTTATGTCTCACTGCGCGTGTGTTGACTGTCTGCATGTGTAAGGGTGTTTGTTCATGTGTGTATAGTATGTGTTTTATGTCTCTTTGTGTGTATCTGTAAGTTTGTTTGATCTTGTGTCTGTGTGTGTGTGTGTGTGTTTGCACACACTCTGTACACACAGTGTCTGCTGTAAAATGGGATGAACGGGCTTGTCCTCGGTTGCCCACTGCATCTGTCAGCCATGTTAACCTTCTGGAATAGCCTGGAGTATTGCGCCAGGCCTTGGCTGATGTGCAGTGCCAAGGCTTCCCCATTCCACACTGAGTATGTTTCATCCGCGTTTATGTACGGTATAATCCTCTTTCAAAAGTGGAAGCCTTTGGATCCATAGCCGTGCCTCTGCAATGAAACAGGATATATGGTGATACACGCGTAAGGGCTGTGTTGGGTTAAATTTCACAGTTTGGCTTCTGGAATGCATTAGGATTTACAACTTTTTTCTTTTGAGATATGAATAATGCCATCTCATGTTCCACTTCTGTAGTTTGCAGATTCTTTTTGCTCCCCGGTGAATAGCCTAATCTGAGTGTGCAAACTGCGTGCTTAACCTCGGTTGTCTTATTGGACATAGTTTGGGAAAATTGATGCATTTAAAAAAAAATGCAGTGGCATTCAGGGCATGTCGGTTAAGTGCAAGCATGTCCGACCCTTGGCATGGGGCATTTAGGGAACCTCTGTAAAGTGCATGTGCAGACTGCGTGTGCATAGTTAGGGTGCGTCTGTGTTGTTTTGAGCTTTGACCTGTCTGTGCAGGATCTGTCTACGCTCTCCGGCCTGGGCTTTACTGATGGACACCCCTCCCCGTCCTTCCGGAACCTGCTCTGCCTGCTCTGCCTGACCCGGTCAAAGTACTCTTAACACTAGATTTTAAATGCAGGTCAAAACGTAGATCTAGAATATATATATTCATGTATATAAGCTATATATTTTGGCAGCTGTTAACTTGCCAAACAAAACTTTCAATGTAAGAAGTTCTTGTTATTGGTCAAAATCCTTTTTCCAATTGACAGTATTCTGTAGTAATTTTAAAGTACTTCCATATCATAATCTGACCAGGGTATATTGTGGCTGTTCGTTCCCTGTCTCTGGGTCATTGGACGGCCCTGGAGACATGATCTTGGACGGGGGGTTCTGCGGGGTGTCTGGGTGTTCCTCCTGGCCCCCCGTGATGGCCGGGCTGTGGAATGCGGATGCGCTCTTTTACGACCCTCCGGTGGAGGTCTGTGAGCAGCTGCTCCTGACGGATTGGACCTCCTCACCCCCTCCTCGTCAGCGGCTCCTCGGGTCAGACGCGGTGCTGTGCTGATGGAGACCCGGCACCTGCTGGCAGAGCCTTCACTACTGACCTCTATATGCTACGCCACATCTCCAAACCACTCAGCTACCTAAAGCACTATATCCCAATGCTTCTCTTATAGCACCTACTAAAGCACTTACTAATAACATAAACGCACATTCTCGTACAATTAACTGTGCTTTAAATGTAATGCATAATAAAAAAAAAACCCAAGAAAAATGTGAAGATGAGATATGTACAGGGCGGCCTGTAGCGTAGTGGTTAAGGTACGCAAAGTCGGTGGTTCGATCCCCGGTGTAGCCACAATAAGATCCGCCCAGCCGTTGGGCCCTTGAACAAGGCCCTTAACCCTGCATTGCTCCAGGATAGATTGTCTCCTGCTTAGTCTAATCAACTGCACGTCGCTCTGGAGTCGCCAAGTGCCATTAATGTAATAATGTAATGTGTAGTTACTACTGCTGCTGGCTGTGACTCCAGTGACTTGGCATCATCTTGTCGCACTCAGTACAAGCGTCTACTCTAGACCTGAATGTAAACGTGTGGGGGAGACCGTCCCTCAGCTGATGCAACAGTCTTCGGTCTCTTTGATTAGTTTGAGGTGTTGTTCCCCGATTCAACAACCGCTCCACTCAGCTTTTGGACCTGTAGACTCCACTTGATGAAACCGCGGCTAGTGGTGCACACCGTTGGGGGGGTGTGGGGTGTGGGGGGGGGGGGGGGGGGGGAAGAGCGCATGATTGACTGTGCTCCCCTCAGTTCTCAGAGGATGCTAATGTAAGGAGAGGGGCCCACAAATAAGAATTAGCATTCCAAAAAATAAAAACTGGCAAAACTAAGGATAAAAAACAGGCCTTCCGAGTAGCAGATTTGCACGCTGGCCATCGTACGCACACTGAGCAGATACAGCAGTTCTCTGTTCTTTCTCCTCGGAGCTGAAGCTTTGCAGGGGCCTTGGATGCCACTCAACTGCTTTTTCTTGCCCGGCGTGATTCGCTGAGATTTCGCGCTGGCCACGTGCCAAGATAACCCTGTTTGCTCTGCTTGCGAGTGTCTGTATGATTCAGCGTGCTGGACCGCGTGTTCGTGTGCATGCTCATGTGCTGGTCTGCTCTGGTCATGTTTCGCATTAATGCCGATTGTGCTTGCGCAAGTTACCCGGTAACTGTATCGGCTTTGCGATGGGCCGGCTGGATCCAATCACCTTTTTTTCTTTGCGATTTCTTTCTTATATTTCATCGGTACGCTTTCAATGTACTCGTTTTGCAATTTTCAACTGCAATTTCATCTCGGCTAATGCGGAACTCGGCAACCTAGCAAAATTGCATGCTAGAACGTTTATTTAATTGTGAATTCAAGTTGAGGACAAATGTTGATTGAATGCAGGCCTATGGCACAATAGTGTGGATGTGGTTACCGTAGATCACATGATGATTAGTGAATAATTATTTTATACCCTGGGAATTTGGGCTGTTGTTTCTTAACAAATGGGAGGGCATTGAGTTCATTTAAGCATAGTCTAAAATTGTAAAATAAATATCTGGCAGTTTACATATATTTCATATATATCAGTGAGACATAGAACTGTAAGATCTGGATCAACTGATTATTCTAAATTCCCCAATGAAATTATTGCTGTTCACTGATAATTGACATGTAACAATTGCCAGTGCTAATGCATCCTTGTTTCAAACTGCAAATGTTTCTCTCCAGCTGTCTTTTTAAATATTTAACGGAGACCTGTTGAGCACTGACATACCACTTCCATTATTTTTTAATATGCAAAAGCATTGAGAACAAAATTATGATTCTTTTTAAATACCGCCTCCTAAAAAGATGAGATGGCCTATATCTGATACTGTACATATTTTACCCAGGACTGCTCTCGCTAAGCTAATTGCTAAATGGGTCTGGACCAAGGGAATTGTCATTTTTTGGGTAAATAACATGCTGCTTTACCCAGTACTGCATCCTAACCATGAAATCCTGTTGAGGAGCTGTGGGACATGACATCACTCAATGCTGTGATGCTGGAATTCCTTATTTTCTCTGATCTGCTTCCTGGTGGCTTTGTTGTGATCAATCAATCAATAAGTCAGTCACAAAATAATTTTTCTGTAGTCTCACTTTGTAATTTGTTTTCAGGCTGCAGTTTAAGAACAATGTTGGTTCATGTAGTGTGTAGATTTGGAATAATATGGGACAGGTGTTAAATGAGAGGCTAAAGACTAATATTTGTGTCTTTCTTTAAAGACAGTTCCTGCTTCCTACACAATCTACAGATCAAGTGTGGGAATGTAGTATAACTGTGGAATTGGGTTTGTAACCGAAAGGTAACTGGTTTGAATCCCAGGTAGGACACTGCTGATGTACTCTTGATCAAGGCACTCATCCTGAATTGCTTCAGTATGGACACGAAAAGTTGTCTGAGTTGCTCTGGAAAAGGGTTAAATAGAGGGGGAGCAGGGGGGTACACACAGTCCAGGAAGGAAGAGGCTGCTTTGCCTCTGCTGTTTCTCTCTCACTGTAGCGATGCTGCCCCATCTCTCTCTCTCTCTCTCTCTCTCTCTCTCTCTCTCTCTCTCTCTCTCTCTCTCTCTCTCTCTCTCTCTCTCTCTCTCTCTCTCTCTCTCTCTCTCTCTCTCTCTCTCTCTCTCTCTCTCTCTCTCTCTCTCTCTCTCTCTCGGAACGCTGGAATGTGTGGATATCACATCACATGAGGTGTAACTGTAACGGACTGTTGTCCAAGTTTCCTTCAGTGAGGTAATCTGCCTGTAGTATAGGCAAATCAGGGTGATGGATTTCTGCTTTCATAATGAAAATGGTATGCTCAAACAATGACCTTGTTCATAAAAGGTTACTGCTTGTTTTCACATTGTGTAGCTTTTCAGTTTCTGAGGTACTTGAGATATTTAACAGTGCATTTGGCAATATGGTAATTAACATTAGCATTTTGTGTCTGTGGTAAGTTAATGTTACTATACATTCAGCTGGTTCAACCACCAAGCATTGTAAATTGAGGATTTAAAAGCAGCTGTATTAAAAGCTTTGACATCACTTAATGAGTGGCGATTGCCTGCCACACAAGACACTGCAAGACACCAACCAGCTCGTCAGGAGCATTTAGGTGTTAGGTGTCAGGTGTCTTGGTCAAGGACACTTCGACACACCCAGGCAGGGATCTAACCAGCAACCCTCCGACTGCCAGACAACTGCTCTTACCGCCTTATCCAATGTCACCCCTAGTCATAGTCTTCATCGTTAAAATTATGAATAAGTACCGTTTGGTTGACTTACCTGATCAGGGTGATAGGCATGTTAGGTTATGAGTTACCTGGTCAGAGTCATAGTACTGTAAGGTTATGAGCAGCCTGGTCAGGCTCATGACTGATGTGAGAGGCCTTTAGAATTCTCCAGTGTTTTTGTTTTTTTTGTGGAAAGGGAAGACCTTAAGGGAAGTCTGCCAGACAGCTTAAGCTGCATTTGGCCAAAATTGGGCCAGGCAATATGTGCCAAGGACACACTCCCACCCAGTGCAATGTTGAGCTGCAATTTTATACATTTATTTGGTTATTTAAAACCATGTATTTCCATTGGACTGAATCACTGTTTATTATTTTACGAGATTCCACCAGCAAGAAATATCTATATGTTGGTAGCTCAGGTTGTATTTCGATCAGCCAACACCTTTTCCAGTAATACTTGCATGCGTTTTATAGATATATATTTATGGACGTGGTTCAAGTAAAGTGGCACAATTAATGAATTGTTGGTACAACGGCCCACCCGGGAATCAAACCAGTAACCTTCTGGGTACAAGCCAAACCTCTCAACATCACACACCACGTTCTCCCAGGTGCAGCATGCTTGTGACACATTTCATTCAGTTACATTTTATCAACAGTGGAAAGGCTCTGGTTCGACATTTAACATGCGTAACACGTGATAAAAAAAAAACCACATAATCAAACACAAAAGCTGTATTGTTCGTTTAATGAATCGGGAGAATGAGGCGGTGCTCTGTTTTCACACGTTTTTACAAGCGGGGAAACTTATCTTCCAGCGGAGGGCCTCCGGTTGCGTGGGCTTCCGGCGGCGGTTCCTGCGACCCGCTTGTTACGGGGCGGTGGAGCGGGCGGCGGCTCTCGCGGGTCGTAAATACCGCCGTCGTTCCTCGCCGTGCGGCACCGCCGCGGCCGGTCGGCTCGCCCAGAGGCCCCGCGGCGGAGGAAGCGACCTGCCGGCTGCCCTTTACAGCGCGCCTCGTCGGAGGAAACCTTGGCTCGTGTTTTGTTTGCAAATGGATTCTGCATACTGGCTTATGAAAACACAGTCCGGAGAGGGGGGGGGAACAGGCCGCGGGCCCCGCGGAGGGGGGAAACAGTCAGCTTTAATGTGATTTATTCTGCTCTTCACCTGCCTGAGCCAAAAAACTCAGCGCTCTTCCTGGTTGCACATAGCCGTAAGGTAGCGGAGCGAGAGGCAGTGGAGTTGTTCGTCCCCTTTTTTTTAGCCCCTGCTCTTTAGTGAGCGCATCACAGGGCCAGTCGTAATGCGATTAAATGGGTCTGTTGAGGGTAAGGTTGTTTCTGGTATGTGCACGGAGGTGTGGATCCACTTGACTGGCCTGGGTTTGGACTCCCATCAATCCAAGCAGGTGGTGGCCACATAGTTTAATGGTTTGGGAACTGGGCTTGTAACCAAAAGGTTTTCAGGTTTGATTCCCAGGTAAGACACTGCTGTTGTACCCTTGAGCAAGATACTTAACCTGAAGTGCTTCAGTATCTATCCAGCTGTATAAATGGAAACGATGCAAAATGCAAAAGCCGTGTAAGACGCTATGGATAAGAGCATCTGTTAAATGCCTGTAATGTACTGTAATGGGTCCCAACTGTACCGCGACTTAAAAAACAATGTGATGCACTCGCTAGATTTCTTATCCAAGCATTTACATTGCCAGCAGTTTTGGAGATAGTGAGATAGTGGGGGTTGCTTCTACCCTCTGGGGGGTGTTGGATCTTCATTATTTATGTGTTATTTTCAGGGGTGAGGGTGTTAGGGGTGTGACTGCCCTTCCACCTTATAAGTGCTAACGGGGGAAGGTGGTAGACTTATCAGGTGCAGGGGGCCTACTGTCCTGACCTGGGGGGGGGGGGGGTCTTGGGTGGTTTTCAGACATCAAAAGGTCACTGCTGGGGGTTTTTCCCCCCCAGACATCGAAAGGTCACTGCTCTGAGGAATGTCTTCAGTAGCCTTTCCCCCCCTTTCCTTTGGTGGGTTTTTGGGTTGACCCCCTTCCCCCAGGCTGTCTACCCCCTCTCCCCTGCTCCAGCCCTGTCCACACGCGAGTCTTGAAAGATCATTATCTCCCGCTGCTCGCAAACGGCAGATGGGCTTTTAGCACGCGCTCAGCTCAGCGCAGAGAGTTTGGTCCTTAAGTGGAAATTCTCTGCCGAGTTCAAGATCACCATGGCCTGGTTTTGTTTGACACGGTGCTCCTGTGCTGCTGTTTTTGGGAGGTTGTGCTGGCGGAAGGGTCGGGGATCTCAAGTTTTACATGGATCACAGCACTATAGCAAGGGCTAAAAGGTTTCAGCTACCGTATTTCATAACTTTGGAACAGAGATCTACATGATCAACAGGTTAGATAATTTCAGTAGATAATTGTGTATTGCAGCGAACCTGCTTTTTGTACTTGTATTTGACTAAATATATGCATTTGACCAAGAGTAGAGATTCTGCAGCAGTGACAGCTGACATTTGGCTTTGGGGAGCAACAAGCGTGTTCGCTCTACTGGAGCTGGAAGAATGAAGTTGAATCGAAACTCATGAGAAAATGAAAACTCATTCTGAAAACATCTTTCTGAGTAGATGTCAGGCCCAGGGAAGCCATTGCTCAAAATAATAGGATACACAAAGTAAAGGAGGAAGCATTTTGAAGTTTCTGGTTTCTGGTCAAACTGGAGTGGGAATTCTGGGGAATGTAGCCAGCTTCTAACTGCATATCCTCCACAAACCTCCACCCCCCGCCCCTCCCCAAAACTGAGACTC